>NC_053028.1:712689417-712874971 GCF_003073215.2 Triticum urartu
CATCTTATTATCGTATCGGTTGTTATTGTCCGCCTGTACTTTTTGTCGTTTCTTTACTTTGTTTCGCTCCTTTTGCGAGCTGTAAGACCTTTTTAATGTTACCTTCTGGATTATTAATAAAAGGGCCGCATGCATCATCATAATGCAGAGGCCGGGGGCACGCTTCTATCTCCAAAAAAAAAACACCTCAGCTCTCGCAAAAAGAATGGGCTTCAAGCAGGCATAATTGCATAACCACCAAAAGAGGCTTTGCCAGCGTTAGTGCTCCGCTCACCATGAGTATGTGCTCATCATCAACCACAGTGCATGAACGTGCAAGCCAAACCGGTCACACTCCAAATCATCCGGAAACAATACAGATTACATCTCAGTCTGGCAGGAATATACGAGGAAGCCGCCGGCGAAGGATCAGGGCCTGTATGTGCTCCCTTTTGTATGTCTGAGTGCGTGCGTGCTTATATATTCAGGGTTCGCTGGCTGATGGCCTTTCACTAAGGCTGCTCTCTTTTCCTCTGCAGCCAAGCGCATGAAGGGCCAGATCGAGGAGGACATAGAAGGCTGTCTGCAACAGTGAAGTTTAGGGAGGATTGCTTGCGTCGATCCAGGTGAGCAACTCTTGCCAAGAGCTGTACTGCGTTGGTGGTATGACTTCTGGTAGCCTATATATTGTCAAGTTCATTTCTTTTTAGTCATTATTGCACTTGTAAATTCTCCTGTTTCTCCATATATATATCTTGGTGAAATTATATGCCATTTCTGTGATAGCCTTTTTTTCTATGATGTTTTCATTTCCGTAGCTGTGTATAGTAGCCACTGGTTTCATGTGTTCTATGTTCGATAACAATGTAGGTCTTTTGATGTTTTAGTACTTATTCCTAGCTTTTACTTACAAAACAAGCATCTATACCAATATAAGAAGATCCAAATGGGCAGATCCAATAAATCTCGACCATCAAATCATGTCAATCCAACGACCTAGACTGCTTCAATGTCAAGCGCCCAACACGTTTAGCGTGTAGTTAATCTCATGCCAAATATAGTGCTAATCACATAATAACACGCAAATAATATTCTACTTAATATCTGCATGCACTTAATATACTTCCAAATTAACGTGTATTGCGCATACACATTGACTAGTGTAAATAAAAAGCTGTTAGACTTGACCAGTTCTACTCTGTGTATGTCTCACAATACCTAGTGTGGATGTGGACCAGAACTGGAGTAGTGTTTAGTGCGTTGGCCTGCACTAGTCTCGAGAAGACGGGCCTTAGGGCATCTCCAGCCGTGCCCTCAGGAAGGCCTCCTCAGGCGATTTTTTCGCGCCGGCGCCAAAAAAAAGGCCCAGTCTCGCCCCCAGGAGCCCGATTTTCGCCGGCCTGGGCCGAAAATAGCGCCGGCGGACTCAGGCCGAACCCGGCGCGCTGGGGGGCGCCCGAGGGCGCCGGGGCGAACTGTTTTGGCGCGAAACAGCCGCGGGCCCGCCGCGTCAGCGACACGGCGCCTCGTCTTCCCCCAACGGCCTCGGTTCCCGCGGGGAATCAATGCCAAGGCTGCCGCCGGTCAGCCTTGCCATTGATTCCTCATGGGCGGCGCGTCACGGGACGGCGCGCCGACGCCTCCCCTCCCTTGCACGCGTACACACGGGTGCGGCGCGACTATATAGCCGGTGGCCTGCACTCGCCTGTGTCCACACCAGCCCCGTCCCTCGCCGCCGCCCAGCTCCTCCGTCTCCCTACCTCTTCCGAGCGCCGCCGCCCAACCCCTCCCTCTATCTCTCTACCTCTCCCGAGCCCGTCGCCATGGCGGAACGCTACCCCGGAGACGAGGCGGCGGCCAAAGGCTTCGGCCGCCGTTCGCTCCGCGAACAGGAGTCCTGGCTCCTGTTCCAGGCGAACATCCCGGCGCCGCCGGACATGCGCGCCGGGCCGACGGGTGGAGGCTCAGCGCCGGGGGAGTGCCCATTCCCCCGTTGCCCGACGCCGTGGCGAAGCCGCAGTACTTCGCCGAGGAAGTCGAGGTCGTGCGCGCCTCCCTCACCGACGCCCAACTCTCCCTCCCCCAGTACGCCGCCGACAACCACGCGGCTTGGGCGGCGTATTTCGAGCGCCGCCAGCAGCAGCGCTTGGCGTCCATCAACGGAGCGCCGGTGGTTGGTGGCCGGCAGAACAGCGAGGGGCGCCACCTGTGGTGGGGCGTCCCCGGCCGCACACTCGAGGGCGTGCTGACGTACCTCGAGGGCGGCAACGACCCGCCGTTGGCGTACCCGGCGAGGGCGGCCGCCCCGGCACAGCACCGACGCGCCGGGCCATGGGCGCCAAGGAGGTTCGGGTCCTCCTCCTCTTCTTCCTCCTCCCGATCTTCATCGCACTCCTCCGGCACTCCAGCCCTGCTCGGCGTCAAGGCCGAGCCCGCGGCGGAGACGCCGCTCGGCCGGCGCACTCGCAGCGCCGGCATCGTCATCAACGAGGGCGGCCGGCGCGCCTGCTCGTCGGCTCCTCCTCCGCGCTTCGTCAAGCCAAAGACGGAGCCGAGGCTCGCGCCGGTGAAGACGGAGCCGGGGCTCGCGCCGGTGAAGAAGGAGCCGGCCGCGCCGGTGACGACGGAGCTCGACGACGACGACGTGGCCCTGGAATGGGCGCGCAGGGACTCCATAGCGATGGAGAAGGAGCGCCTGGAGAAGGCGAAGGAGCGCCGGCGCGCCGCCCTGCTTCGCTTCGCGGAGCGTCGACGCGGCCGCGACGAAGGCGGAGTCGTCGTCATCTGCGACAGCGACGATGACGACGATGATGCGCCGCCACCAGTCCGCCATGGCGACGCCGGGCAGGGGTCCAGCAGGGGCGCCCGCGTCAAGGAGGAGAAGGCCGACGACGACGATGGCGGCGACGGCGGCGACTTCAGCCAGTTTTTCCTTTAGATTAGTTTATGTATATGAGCTATGTAATGAAAATCCGCGAACTTCGCTGAAATGTGCCGAAATTTATCGTGTTTGGCCGAAATTTATTGTGTTTGGCCGAATTTTATCGTCCTTAAGCCGAACTTCGCCGAACTTCTTTTATTTTAAAACGTGCCTGGGGGCGGCCCTGGAGCCGGCGGCTGAGAATCAACTCGCCCCTAGGCCCAATTTTTGCGCTGGCTCACCCCCAGGCGGCGATTTTAGGCGCCCCCTGGGGGGCCAACGACTGGAGATGCCCTTATACATGTTATTGTTATCCTTTAATGCATCCTCCAAGCAATAGTGATTGAGCTCATGATGTTGCTGTGCCATTGATTAGTACCTGATATATATATATATATATATATATATATATATATTCTTGTCTTTCTGCTATTTAGAGTCCTCAATGTATAAAATAACATCAAAGAAGAATTTTGTTAGGCATATGACAATTTGTAGTTGTCAGATAAGTTTTGATGGGTTTGTTTCAGATAAGGAACTTTCTCCAATGGACATAGCTTGACCTCTTTCCTTACCAAACAATCCGCTAGGACAGCTTATGATTTCAGAGTTAATAAACCATCTCGATGTTGTATCTCCTCCTCGGTAAATTAGTGAAGCTTTGGAAGATTAATAAGCATATCCTATGTTCACATATTCACTTTATAACTTATGGTCTTACATGAAGTTTACACTTCTACCATTCCCAGTGTCATCGATGTTGCCTCTTCTTCTATTGCTTTTGTTGCCATATGTATTCCAATCGGCTTCAGCAAGAACATTCACCAATATGACTGATGTGGATACCTTGTTGGCATTCAAGGCAAGCCTAAGCAATCAGCCAGGCGTCCTAGTTGCATGGAACACAACCACTGATTTCTGCTTGTGGCCAGGTATCAGTTGCAGCCATAAACATAAGCACAGGGTTACAGTGCTTAACCTCACTTCGGAAGGCCTTGCCGGCACACTTGCACCATCTATTGGAAACCTCACGTTTCTGAAAATTTTGGACCTCAGCCAAAACAATTTCCATGGTGAAATACCTTCATCAATTGGTTGCTTATATCGTTTGCGATATCTTGATTTGTCCAACAACTCACTTCATGGAGATGTGAACATCAATTTGAAGAACTGCACCAGTCTTGAAGGTATCAATTTTGACTTCAACTTGTTCTCTGGAAAGATCCCTGCCTGGCTTGGAGGATTGCCAAAGCTCAAGATCATACATCTGGAGAGGAATAACTTCACTGGGATAATTCCGCCGTCACTTACCAACCTATCAGCATTACAACAAATCTATTTTGGTAAAAACCACCTTCATGGCACCATCCCGGAGGGCCTTGGCAGGCTCGGTAGTCTTGCATACGTGTCCCTAGGGCGTAACCATTTATCAGGAACCATCCCTACAACTCTCTTCAACCTTTCATCTCTAGTTGGGTTTAGTGTGGTAAAAACCACCTTCATGGCACCATCCCGGAGGGCCTTGGCAGGCTCGGTAGTCTTGCATACGTGTCCCTAGGGCGTAACCATTTATCAGGAACCATCCCTACAACTCTCTTCAACCTTTCATCTCTAGTTGGGTTTAGTGTGGTAAAAACCACCTTCATGGCACCATCCCGGAGGGCCTTGGCAGGCTCGGTAGTCTTGCATACGTGTCCCTAGGGCGTAACCATTTATCAGGAACCATCCCTACAACTCTCTTCAACCTTTCATCTCTAGTTGGGTTTAGTGTGGTAAAAACCACCTTCATGGCACCATCCCGGAGGGCCTTGGCAGGCTCGGTAGTCTTGCATACGTGTCCCTAGGGCGTAACCATTTATCAGGAACCATCCCTACAACTCTCTTCAACCTTTCATCTCTAGTTGGGTTTAGTGTGGTAAAAACCACCTTCATGGCACCATCCCGGAGGGCCTTGGCAGGCTCGGTAGTCTTGCATACGTGTCCCTAGGGCGTAACCATTTATCAGGAACCATCCCTACAACTCTCTTCAACCTTTCATCTCTAGTTGGGTTTAGTGTGGTAAAAACCACCTTCATGGCACCATCCCGGAGGGCCTTGGCAGGCTCGGTAGTCTTGCATACGTGTCCCTAGGGCGTAACCATTTATCAGGAACCATCCCTACAACTCTCTTCAACCTTTCATCTCTAGTTGGGTTTAGTGTGGCAGTGAACGAGTTGGATGGTAAACTGCCGTCAGACTTGGTGGGTCACGTCCCAAATCTGACGGGCCTATTTCTTGGTTTGAACAGCTTTACAGGAAGCCTTCCAGCTTCTCTTGTCAATGCAACTGAGATAGAGTTTCTAGATATCTCCTTCAACAACATCACTGGAATAGTGCCTCCCGAGATTGGAATGCTCTGCCCAGAATACTTCAATCTTGAGGGTAATCAGCTAATGGCAACTACTGCTCAGGACTGGGAGTTTATGACATTATTAACAAACTGCACACGCCTCAATACCCTTTGCATCCAGGACAACATGCTAGGTGGTATGCTGCCAACCTCTGTTGGCAACCTATCAGTACAACTCCAAGAGTTTATTTTCGGATTTAATGAAATTTCTGGAAAAATACCATCTGGCATCTGCAATCTTGTCGGGCTAAATGTGTTGGACTTCCCGCAGAACCAATTCACTGATGTCTTGCCTGATAACATAGGAAGGCTAAATTTGCTTCAAGAATTGTATTTCAGTAATAATCAATTTTCAGGGTTCTTGCCATCCTCCCTTGGGAACTTGACACAACTACTAGTTCTTTCGTCAGGCAATAATAAGTTTGAGGGGGGCCTTCCAGCAGGCCTTGGGAACCTTGAGGAGATAACTGAAGCAGACTTCTCAAACAATAAGTTATCAGGTCCATTACCTAAAGAGATCTTTAACCTATCGACCCTGTCAAATATACTGGACTTGTCAAACAATTTTTTGGTTGGTTCGCTTCCACTTGAAGTTGGCAGTCTAACAAAGCTTACATACATGTATCTCTCCATGAACAACTTATCAGGACCACTACCTAATACACTTAGCAATTGCCAAAGCTTGACGGAGCTAAGGTTGGACCACAACTACTTCAATAGTACCATTCCCTCATCTATCAGCAAAATGCAGGGCTTGGCATTTCTGAATCTTTCCAAGAATACACTCTCCGGTATGGTTCCTCAAGAGTTAGGACTCATGGATGGCATTCAAGAATTGTATCTTGCACACAACTACTTGTCTGGTCCTATCCCTGAATGCCTGGAAAACATGACGTCATTGTATCAGTTAGACCTGTCCTTCAATAATCTGGATGGCAGAGTTCCAACGCAAGGTGTGTTTAATAATGTGACTGGATTCTTGTTTGAAGGGAATTCGGGACTTTGTGGTGGTATATCGGAATTACACTTGCCCACATGCCGGCCGCCAGAATCAATGGAACACAAAAGGACACACCATCTCGTTGTTGCTATAGCTATCCCAATTGCTGGTGCAATTCTGTGCTTCGGTGTGCTGCTTGTTTTCTTCACATGGAGGAAGAAAACTAAAGGTCAATCCACATCCACGAGGGGATTTCAACTGCCGGGTGACAACTATCCAAGAGTTACCTATGTTGAATTGGTCCAGGGAACAAGTTGCTTTGCCACATCCAATTTGATTGGCAGAGGAAGCCACGGATCAGTTTATAAGTGTGGTTTGCTGATGAATAATTTGATGACCACAGTAGCCGTGAAGGTTTTTGATCTTCATCAGACTGGTTCTTCCAGGAGCTTTTTAGCTGAGTGTGAGGCACTTAGTAAGGTTCGCCATCGTAATTTGGTCAGTGTCATAACTTGCTGCTCAAGCTCTGACTCAAGCCAAAATGACTTCAAAGCTCTTGTGTTCGAGTTCATGCCCAATGGGAACCTGGACAGGTGGTTACATCCGGATGCACATGATGCATCACAACCACTGCAAGGTTTGACATTGGTGCAAAGATTAAATATTGCAGTTGATATTGCCGACGCAGTAGATTATTTGCACAACAACTGTGAACCGCCAATAGTTCACTGTGACTTGAAGCCAAGCAACATTCTTCTCAGTGATGATTTAGTTGCTCACGTTGGAGACTTCGGCCTCGCGAAGATTCTTTCTGAACCAGCAGCTGAGCAACTGATTAATTCGAAGAGCTCGATTGCAATAAGAGGAACAATTGGTTATATCGCTCCAGGTAACTTTATTAATTTCTCTAATGTTAAATTAAATTCTGCAGGCATAGAAACTCATACTCTTTTTCTCTGCATACGCAAATGTAGAATATGGCGACGGTGGTCAAGTTTCTTCGCGTGGTGACGTATACAGCTTTGGAAGTGTCATCCTCGAGTTGTTTACAGGCATGTCACCTACTCATGACATGTTCAGAGATGGGCTGACCTTGCAGAAACATGCCGAGAATGCAGCATTTGCTGGGATGCTAATGCAGATCGTTGATCCAGTCCTACTATCCATTGAAGAAGTTAATGCGAGCAGTGTGCCGGATGGAAGCAACACAATGGAACATGCCAGCAATGCCATATTCTCTGTCATGAAGGTTGCCCTATCATGCAGCAAGCATTTACCAGCCGAGAGGATGTGCATAGGAGATGCCGCTGCCGCGATCCATAGGATAACAGATAGCTATGTTAGGATGAGACAAAATGAGTAGGACCTTGTGTTGTGACAGTGCAGCAGGCACATTATTGGTGATGACTGTTTGGATCTAGTCGTCCGTCAGCTGTTGCTCATCGGAAGGGGGGATGCTCTCTCTCTCTCTCTTCCCCATCTTGCACTTCAGTACAAGTAAAAATGATGATTTGCGTGGAGTACGATTTTAAGTAAAAGATTCCCAAGAACATTTTATTTTGATGAATGTCAGTTTTTATTTTGATGTCGTTGTTGGACAAGCTTTTGTATTGTTGGACAGCACATTCAGCTCTGTATGGTGCTCTCAGTATTCTGAATCTTGTGTTCTGAAATCACAGCAACACTGTCAGGACATCAACCTCTGTTGATTCAGAATAATAAGATTGTTGGCTAAAAAAGAGAGAGGGGTTTGATGAAGATATCAGTTTGTTAGCATCAGACCACTTCTTCAGGCAAACACTGCATAAAAGAATGAGGGGGGGAGCAGGGCGATACTTTCAGCTGGTTCTCATAAGCAACGGACATGGGGCTTCCTTCAGTATCTCGCTTGCCTCTTGCAAGTCTCTTCCGATCTCTCTCCAGTTTGTGAGGAGGAATATTTGATGAAGAATAAAAAATTCCAACATTGGAGTGTAGAAACTTTGTACTGAGTAACCAACATTGCAACAGAGAGTAGCATAAACGTCCAAGCCTATTGCCAAACTAGAAACCACGATATAACCGAATCATCATTAGACATAAGGATACAACAAATGTATTATCCATTCGATGCCCAGTTTGGACGGACAGACATTACATGAGGACAAATACATGAAGATGCAAGGCGGGCCTCTACAAGAACAAGAAATAGAGGTACAACATCGTCCTTATGGCAGCACAATTTGGTTAGAGACCGGTTCTCCATTCCTGCTTATTGCAATAATTGCCTCTACGTCAAGTCTCCCTCTCATATTGTACTATATGTATACCCCTAAGAGGGTCACATCAACATAATACAATATTTAGCCTGTTAAACATGCTATGGTGCACCCGGCGCATGAGGTAGTTAGGATAGATAGATAGAGATAGGTTATTTTTCTTTCTCTCCAAGTTCTATCTCTTCCTTGAATATCTCTCTCTCATATGTAATCTTAACTATGTATGCGCTATGGTTGGGAGGTGCGCCCCAACTCTATATAACACGAACCCGTCGGCCTCAACAGGCTAAGACGTTTCCAGCTATCGCACATGGTAGTCAGAGCCATCCTTTTCCCATCTAAGCTCCATACGAACTCCATCTAGCCCTAGCCATGTCTTCCTCCTCCGGCGCCTCCCAAACCAGCCTCAATGGCCAGGTTACCGAGAAGCTGACGCGCACAAACTATGTGCTATGGCGCACGCAAGTCATTCCCCAGCTGCGTGGCGCCGGTGTCTTCGGCCATGTCGACGGCACTCAGCCGGAGCCGGTGAGACTCCTCGTCACCACCAAGGACGGCAAGGAGACTTCATGGCCCAACCCTCTCCACCCAATCTGTGTCAGGGAGAGAAGCGTGAGGTGCTGCTCACGGTGACCACGGTCACCACCGCGGGTGCGCTCTGGATGACGCTCGCCGGCATGTTCTCCTCGCAATCTGTCAGCCGCATCAACAACATCCGAACCTCCTACTTCGCTGCCATACGCGGCTACGCCGATGAGCTAGCCGCCGCGGGCAAGGTGATCCCCGACGACGAACTCGCCTCCTACATCATCCACGGGCTCGACGCCGACTATCAGCCCCTGGTCTCTGCCCTCGACGCTCGCGTCACCGAGGTAACCCTTGATGAGCTCTTTGCCATGCTATCCAACTTCGATCAGCGCATGGCTCACTTGCAAGGATCTGGCGGCGGCGGCTTCAAATCTTCTGCCAACGTGGCCACTCGCGGGCGGGCGGCAGCTCCTGATCGCGTGGCTCATCTCGCAACAAGGGCAGGTCTGGTGGCGGCAACCGTGGCGCCACACCACCTCAATATGGTGGCCGTGGTCGCCGTGGACGCGGCACTGGTGGCGGCAGTAGAAACTGCCTGGACGCTCCCCGGTGCCAGATCTGCGGCAAGCCCGGGCACACAGCAAAGGACTGCTGGTATCGGTATGAGGAGGACGACTACGACTCGCAAGATGAGGAGAAAGTCGCTGCGGCGGCCGATGGCTCCTATGGCGTCGACACGAATTGGTACGTCGACAGTGGAGCCACCAACCACATCACCAACGAGCTCGAGAAAGTTACCATGAAGGAGAAATACCGCGGCAAGGATCAAATCCACACTGCCAGCGGAGAAGGTATGAGTATACGTCGCTTTGGTCACTCAATATTTCGTACCCCTAATCGCAACATTCATCTTAGAAATTTTTTGCATGTTCCTAGTGCCAACTAAAGTCTTCTTTCTATCCATAGAATTGCCCTTGACAATCATGTCTCTCTCGAATTTCACCCTTACTTCTTTTTGATCAAGGATCAGGCAACGAGGACAATTCTCTTTCGAGGTAGATGCGTTGGCGGCCTCTATCCGTTGATTCCGGAGTTTCGAAGACAAAATAAACAAGCTTGTGGTGCTATCAAGCTTTCATCCACATGATTGCATGATCGTTTAGGACATACTTCTTTTTCTTTAGTTGAAAGGTTGCTTAGGAAACATAAGCTCCCGTTTGTTGGTGAGCGTCATAATGAAACAATTTGTGATTCATGTCAGAGAGCTAAAAGTCATCAGTTGCCTTACCCAATTTCTACCAGTATTTCTACCAAACCATTACAGTTGATTTTCTCTTATGTTTGGGGCCCTGCTCCCACTTCTGTTGGTAGACACAACTATTATGTCAGCTTTATCGATGACTATAGTAAATTCTCTTGGATCTATCTCTTAAAGAAACGATCTGATGTGTTTCAAGTTTTCAAAAACTTTCAAGCTCTAGTTGAATGAAAGTTTGACAGCAAAATCATTGTTGTCCAATCCGACTGGGGAGGGGAGTACGAAAAGTTGAATTCCTTCTTCCAGACACTTGGTATCTCACACCATGTGTCATGCCCTCATGCTCACCAGCAAAATGGGTCAGCTGGACAAAAGCATCGGCACATTGTTGAAGTTGGCCTTGCTCTTTTGACAAGCGCCTCCATGCCTCTTAAATTTTGGGATGAAGCGTTTCTCACTGTCGTTCATATCATAAACATGCTACCTAATCGTGTCATTAATCATGAAACTCCGGTAGAAAGGCTTCTTCACGCCAAACCAGACTATAAGTCTCTTCGTGTCTTTGGGTGTGCATGTTGGCCAAACCTACGTCCCTACAATAATCGAAAACTCATGTTCCGATCAAAACAGTGCGTGTTATAGTGCTCAGCATAAGGGGGCCAATTGCCTGGATGTCTCCACGGGACGTGTTTACATATCCCGTGATGTAGTATTTGATGAAACTAAATTTCCTTTCGCTGATCTTCACCCTAATGCCGGTGCACTTCTTCGAGAAGAAATTCTTCTCTTGCCACCTCATCTCACTAGCTTTGATCAAGGGGGACAAAATGTTGATGATCATTTGTTGACTAACTCATCTAATGGCATGCATGAGTCCTATGTCGATGAAACAGGAGAAAACTGTGAAGAAAACGAAGCAAAAGGTGCAAAATTTGGGCTATATCCCACGTGTCCCGTGGCAGGAGACAGATCCGCCTCGGGATCAGCAGCGATGCAGGCGATCGGATCCGCCTCGGGATCGCCAACGGCGCAGGAGGTTGGATCCTCCTCGGGGTCAGCCACTGCAGAGGGGACAGGCGCAGGCGCACGCGCACGCGCTTCTGCGCCGGACTCACGCCGCGACGTCTCTACGCCTGACACGCGGGCTCCTCCGAGTGGCACGCGGTACGGTGCCCAATCGGTCACGTACAAGCGGCGGGACTCGGCACGCGCCAGGGAGGACGCGGACCTAGCGGGTCCCCCCACGAGTGGTCGGCCGACCGGCGCGCGCGCAGAGGCGTGAGGCTCGGGATTCTCTGCGCCAACCATAGACGCGGCACTTCAGCTGTTGGCCACAGAAGATCCGGCCAACCCTGCGGGCGCTGGAACTGCTACCGCGACAGGATCCTCCTCGGGATCAGTTGCAGCTGATGGTCCTGTGCAGCTCCCTGGATCCTCTGCGGCTACGGATTCTGCTGCTCCACCATCGTGACGTACACGGCTGCAACAAGGGGTAACTCAACCCGTAAATTACAAATGTATAACTAAATATGGTTTGGTCTGTTCCAGAGGAGAACCAGATGAGCCCAAAACCCTTGATGCAGCACGTTGTGATGATAAGTGGAAGAAGGCCATGAATGAGGAGTACATGGCACTAAAGAAAAACAAAACATGGCACCTGGTTCCCCCACAGCAAGGTAAAAATTTAATTGATTGCAAGTGGGTTTTCAGAATTAAGAGGAGATCTGATGGAACCATTGACCGCTATAAGGCTAGGCTCGTTGCAAAAAACTTCAAACAGCAATATGGCATAGACTATGAGGATAGTTTTAGTCCTGTGGTAAAAGCTGTCACTATTCGTCTTGTTTTCTCTATTGCTGTTTCCAGTGGTGGAGTCTCAGGCAGCTTGATGTACAGAACGCGTTTCTTCATGATGTTATGAAAGAGGATGTGTACATGAAACAACCTCCTGGGTTTGAAAGTAAGAATGCTCCCTCTTATGTGTGCAAGCTTGATAAAGCTCTATATGGATTAAAATAAGCTCCAAGGGTGTGGTACTCTCGTCTCTGTGACAAGATGCAAAAACTTGGATTTGTTCCTTCTAAATCAGACACATCATTATTTATTTATAACAGATCCAATACAGGCATATTTGTTCTCATCTATGTTGATGATATTATTGTGACCAGCTGATCTGATGAAGCAATTAGAGGTCTCTTAAAAGACTTGAGTGCAGATTTTGCGTTAAAGGATCTTGGAGACTTGTACTTCTTTCTTGGGATTGAGGTAAAGAAGCATCAGAATGGACCTCATCTCTCTCAAGCAAAGTATGCAACTGATCTGGTTAAAAGGGCAGGATTGCAAGGTTGTAAACCCTCACTCACTCCATTATCCAGCTCAGAAAAATTGTCTCTTATAGAAGGTAAACTTTTGAGTCAGGAAGATAGCACAAAATATAGAAGCCTCGTAGGAGCTCTTCAGTATCTAACTCTTACCAGGCCTGATCTATCTTTTGCTGTCAACAAAGTCTGCCAGTTTTTGCATGCACCTACTGATGTTCACTTGACAACTGCCAAGCGTATAGTCAGATATGTTAAACATACTCTCAACATAGGTCTAAATTTCAGCAAGTCATCTTCTACACTTGTCAGTGCCTTTTCTGATTCTGACTGGGCAGGATGCCTGGATGACAGGCGCTCAACAGGTGGTTTTGCAGTCTTTTTTGGACCTAACTTAATATCATGATGTGCACGCAAACAGGCTACTGTATCCAGGTCAAGTACTGAGGCAGAGTACAAAGCATTAGCAAATGCTACAGCTGAAATCATATGGGTTCAGTCTATGTTGAAAGAGCTTGGGGTGAAGAGTAAACAAGCTCCATGCCTGTGGTGTGACAACCTCGGTGCCACTTATCTTTCTGCTAATCCTATGTTCCATGCCAGAACAAAGCACATAGAGATAGACTTTCATTTTGTCAGAGAGAGAGTTGCTCAAAAGCAACTTTACATTCGGTTTGTGCATTCAAAGGATCAGATTGCAGATGGATTTACAAAGCCTTTGCCCACAAGGAGTTTTGAAGAATTCAAGCATAATCTCAACTTAATGAAGCTGTGATTAAGGGAGGGTGTTAAACATGCTATGGTGCACCCGGCGCATGAGGTAGTTAGGATAGATAGATAGATAGAGATAGGTTATTTTCCTTTCTCTCCAAGTTCTATCTCTTCCTTGAATATCTCTCTCTCATATGTAATCTCAACTATGTATGCGCTATGGTTGGTAGGTGCGCCCCAACTCTATATAACACGAACCCGTCGGCCTCAACAGGCTAAGACGTTTTCAGCTATCGCACATAGCCAACCATAAGAGCATGTTCTAAATGCATTCACAAGAACATTACATGCATTGTTCAGTTAGTCAGTGTTGCGCTTGATGAAGATGTCAATTTATAAGCATCTTTTTTTTAGAAAAGGGGGACATTCCCGGCCTCTGCATCAGAGTGATGCATACGGCCACAATTTATAAGCATCTGACTCAAGCACTGCATAATAAGCAACCAAAAGAAATGAATCAGGGTGCGTTGTATTCTTGGGAGCAGCTGCTATCTTCTCCTAGTTTGCATAAGCTACTGCCATGGTGCTAGCTATTTTCCCAACACTCTCCAGTTTTTAAGGTCAAAATTGATTAAACAAAAGGAAAATTCAAAGAAAAATCTGCAACATCCGAGCATAGAAACTCTCATCTAAAAACAGGAGTGTAGAAACTCTATGTTGGGTAACTAACATTACAAACAAATCATCAGATGCCATTGAAAATATCGGAAATATTACACAGGGACTTAATAAAATAGTGAACATGCAAGGCATGATGCCATTGAAAATATCGGAAATATTACAGGTCTTGGAGGAAGCACAAGTTAAGGTTTGACCAGTGCTCCACTCTTGATTATTACAATTTATAATATAAGTTGAAACGGGCAAACAAACACATAAGAATATTTGGTGAACAAGATAGACGCCAGACAAATGGGCACTAATATATAGGACGTATATAACGCATTCATCTCTTGCCGTAGCAGAATGACTTCGGAATCAGGGAACAGTAACAATTAAGCAAATCTGCTGCTCCTACTTATTACCTGCAAAAACACGTAAGAGGATATCATTCCAGATGACAAGCCACGGGCAGCAGGGAAATATAGAGAGCAAGCCACGGGCAAGTTAAACAAAGCACCATGTAATCAATTACGAGCATCTAGATCCCAACTTGTACCGAACACGTGTAGCAGAAGTTAAATCATAGAAAATAAAATGACGAGGACAGGAGGGTGATGGAGGGACCGAGGGAATATATAGTTACCGTGCATCCTTTATGCTGCAGCTCCTTCACCGTGCTGTCATCTCCAACAGATACCAAGGGCATACCTAATAGTTCGAGATAACTGAGGGACGGAAGGTGCAGCAACCCCTTGGGGATCTCGCTCATCCTAGTGAAAGAGCAGAGTCTCAGGTTTGAGAGCTTTGGCATGGCCCCGGCCTCAATCATCCACTCCTCAGTGTCATAAAAATCATAAAGTTCTAGCTCCTGCAGCCGAGGAAAACCCGTGGCAAAGCATGACATGGTTCGGCCACTGTACCCAAACAACACCAGCACCACAAGACATGGGAGCTTCTCCAACACTGGCATCGGGTCTTGCTTAATGGCATCAGCACATAGAGTGAAACTTCGCAGTCTTTGAGGGAAGTGGTGGCTCTCAGGCAAATTATCAAGCACACTCAACTGAGAGAGCTGAATATCAACCAGGCAAGGCATGTTTTGAAATATGTTCATCATTTGCACATGCATGTGTGGACGTATTGTCAAAAACAAGGTTGTTAGTTGAATCATTTGGCCCAAAAACCGCACCATGTCAAGATTGCAATATTTACCAGTACTATCTTGAACTTCTATCCACAAGGTTTGGAGCTCTTTTTGTGGCAAACCCTTTAGTGGAGAGAGATAGTAACTTAGATAAACATGCCTCAGAGAAGGGATATCCCACATAGAGCTTGGTACTAGAGTAATTGTGCCCCTCATATCAATAGTTTCCAAGTATAGCATTTGTCCAATGGACAAAGGAAAAGTCACTTGTCCACATTGTTAGATGGAAGCGTTCCTACTCCTCGTGAGAGGAGCCGCGGTGTATATATTGATACGGGGCAGGAAGAGCCCCTGCCGTGGCGTACAAGATAGCACCGGTCGCTAGGATTCGGTGGTTACAGAGGAAGAGATAGATACGAGAGGGAGAGAGAGAATAGAGTCTGTTGAGATTACAATACAAGATAAATCTCTATTCCTAACACCCTCCCTTAATCTCAACTATCCTATATTAAGATTCCTCTTGAATTCCTCGAACGGTTTGACCGGCAATGCTTTGGTGAAGCCATCTGCTACCTGATCTTTAGAAGGAATGAACCTGATCTCCAGTTTCTTCTCTGCAACCCTTTCTCTTACAAAATGAAAATCAATTTCAATATGTTTGGTTCTGCCATGAAACACTGGATTAGCAGAGAGATAGGTAGCACCTAAGTTGTCACACCATAAACATGATGTGCGGTGTTGTTTAACACCCAGCTCATTAAGCAATGATTCAATCCAAATAATCTTAGCTGTTGCATTTGCTAGTGACTTGTACTCAGCCTCTGTGCTTGATCTTGACACTGTAGCCTGTTTCCTGGCACTCCAAGAAATAAGGTTGGAACCAAAGAATATTGCAAATCCTCCTGTTGACCTTCCGTCATCACTGCATCCTGCCCAGTCAGTATCAGAAAAGGCACTAACAAGAGTAGAGCTAGAACGTTTGAACTGAAGTCCTAGGCTCACAGTGTGCTTAATATATCATACAATTCTTTTAACAGCTGTCCAGTGTGCAGTAGTAGGTGCATGCAAATACTGACAAACCTTGTTGACTGCAAATGATATATCTGGTCTTGTCAGTGTCAGATACTGTAAGGCTCCCACAGCACTTCTGTACTTTGTGCTTTCTTCTTCCTTGAGTGGCTCCCCTTCAAAAGCTGAAAGTTTTTCCGAAGATGATAATGGTGTAGGTGAAGGCTTACAGTCCTTCATCCCCATACGAGTTAGAAGTTCAATAGCATATTTGTTCTGACTTAGCACGATGCCATCTGAAATCTTCTTAACTTCAATGCCTAGGAAGAAGTGTAGATCACCAAGATCTTTCAAAGCAAACTTTGAACTTAAATCATGCAGAAGGGCATTAATAGCATCTTGTGAGGAGCTAGCAACTATAATATCATCAACATAAATCAAGATAAATATAACTGTATTTGCCTTGTTATAAATGAAGAGTGACGTGTCAGCCTTGGATGCAACAAAACCAAAATACCTTAGCTGAGAACTCAACCTTGAGTACCACGCCCTTGGTGCTTGTTTTAAGCCATAGAGCGCCTTATCAAGTTTGCACACATAATGAGGTGTCTTTTTATCTGCATACCCAGGTGGTTGTCTCATGTAAACCTCCTCTTCCAGAACACCATGCAAAAACGTGTTCCGAACGTCTAGCTGCCTCAAGCTCCACCCCCTGGAAACAGCAATAGCTAGCACAAGCCTAATAGTTGCAGCCTTAACAATTGGACTAAAGGTGTCCTCATAATCTAGACCATAACGTTGTTTAAAGCCTTTTGCAACTAGACGTGCCTTATACCTATCAATGGAGCCATCTGCCTTTTTCTTAACTCTGTAAACCCATTTGCAGTCAATAATATTTTTACCTCATTTTTCTGGTACAAGGTGCCATGTTTTATTTTTCATGAGTGCAGAATATTCTTCATCCATTGCATTTTTCCACTTTGAATCTCCAAATGCATCTTCCAGATTAGTTGGTTCTCCTGCAACACACAACATGCCATAGGGTATAGTGCCATCAGTTCGGACTTTTGGATTTTTTATACCTTTTTGTAGGCGAGTCATCACACGTGAAGTCGGCATTGGCTGTTGTTGAACAGTTGGTACTGGTTGCTGCACAGGAGATGGCACAGGTGATTGCGTCATAGAAGATCCAGAGGAAGTACCAGATCCGCTTTGCACAGCAGATCCAGTTCCAAACTCTGTGGCCCCCCGTGTAGTCGTGCTAGCACTCGCCGCAGATCCGCGCGCCACAGAGGATCCCACAGGCGTCGCTGTCTCCTGAGCACGCGTGGGAGGAGGCGATCCCGAGTCGACCGCGTCAGGCTGGGAATGGTACGCCACTGGCCACCCGCACGTGGGACGCGGGTCCGGCCCACTGGCTGGCGATGTGGCAGGCTGGGATTGACTCCTGGTGGGCGCGCGATCCGGAGTCGATCTCCGCGCACGATCCAAGGGCGCCAGTCGCTGCGGAGTTGCAGGCTGCTCCAAATCAGCCTCGTGATCTGCACCTGCCTCCTGATTCTCCAACACATGCAATATAGGACCGTTTTGCATCAAATCTTGATCATTTTGAACATCATTTTCTCCTGCGGTTTCTGCATGGATCTGCACAGGACAAGATGCACAACTAGAACTGGTTGGGTTATCATATTGATCAGTACAATCGTCGCCCCCTTGCTCAAAATTTCGAAGGTTAGGTGGAAGAAGAAGGATTTCTTTCTTGAGTGTGGCTCCGGCATTTGGGTGTAGAGATGCAAAGGGAAATATAGACTCATCAAAAACAACATCGCGGGATATGTAAACTCTGCCACTAGCAATATCAAGACATTTTACTCCTTTGTGAATAGGACTATATCCTAGGAAGGCACACCTTTTTGAACGGAATGCAAGCTTGCGAGAATTATACGGTCGTAGGTTGGGCCAGCACGCACAACCAAAGACACGTAAGGATTTGTAATCAGGTGTGATGTGATAAAGGCGTGTGACAGGAGTTTCAAATTTAATGACTTTACTGGGAAATAGATTAATGAGGTAAGTGGCAGTCAGGAATGCTTCATCCCAAAATTTTAGTGGCAGATGCATTTGCAAGTAGGGCTAGGCCTACTTCAATGACATGGCGATGCTTTCTTTCAGCAGAGCCATTCTGCTGATGTGCATGAGGGCATGAGACATGATGGGAGATGCCAAGTTGCTGAAAAAAGGAATTCAACTTCTTGTACTCACCCCTCAGTCAGTTTGCATAGCAATGATCTTAGTGTTTAGTCGTCTCTCAACAAGGTTCTTAAAATTTGAGAAAACTTGAAACACTTCAGACCTCTTTTTGAGGAGATAGATCCAAGTATATTTACTGTAATCATCAATGAAACTTACATAGTATGAATATCTACCAACTGAAGTGGGAGCTGGCCCCCAGACGTCTGAAAAAATAAGCTGTAAGGGTGCAGTAGATATGCTGGTAGATACAGGATATGGCAGCTGATGACTTTTAGCTTGCATACATGGATCACACAGTGACTCAATACTAGACTCATTTGAATAGGGAAGTTTATTTTTGCTAAGGACAAACTTGACAATAACTGAAGAGGGATGCCCTAAATGACTATGCCACTTTGATGATGTAGGCTTGATGGCGATAAGCGCTTGTTTATTCAATGATGATGATGATGAAGATATGAGAGGATAAAGACCTCCCACGCACTTGCCCCTAAGAAGAATTCTCCTCGTGTCCAAGTCCTTGACCAAAAAGAAATAGGGATAAAACTCAATAAGGACACGATTATCTCGAGTAAAGCGATGAACAGAAAGGAGGTTTTTGTATGTTTGGGGCACACGAAGAACTTTGTTAAGATGCAATGTTTTTGTAGGGGTTTGAACAATTGAATGACCAATATGAGTAACGTTCATACCAGAACCACTTGCGGTGTGCACTTGATCTTGCCCATGGTACTTGTCTCTTGTCGTCAGCCTGTCCAGTTCGTCGGTGATATGATGTGTGGCGCCGGTGTCCGCGTACCAATTCGTGTCAACGCCATAGGAGTCGGTGACAAGGTTTGCCGCCTTCTCCTCATGCTCATCATCATCATACCTATGCCAGCAGTCTCGAGCACCTCCTGGATGGTGCTTGAGACAAATTTGACACTCCGGGTAGTCGCGGGGTTGTTGCTGACGTTGCTGCTGTGGACGACCGCGGCCGCCGCCGCCGTGGCCACCAGAAGGAGCTGGAGAGGGACGTCTGCCTCGGCCGCGCCCCTTGCTGTTGCCGCGACCGCGACCCCTGCTGTAGCCGCGTCCGCGCCCTCTGTACACCATGTTGGCAGAGGAGTTGAAGCCGGCGTCTGCACCGTCGCCGAGCATCTCCACCCGCTGATCAAAAGCTGCGATCTGGGCGAAGAGCTCATCAACGGTGATCGTGGTCTTGACAGCACCGATGGCCGCCACGACAGGATCATAGTCTTTGTCAAGGCCGGCGAGGACATAATCCACCATGTCCGGATCCGAGACCGGCCGGCCAGCTGCAGCGAGCTCGTCTCCCAGATTTTTCATCCGGGCCATGAAGGTGTTGCAGGACATGGATCTCTTCTTTGTGTTGGTGATGGCGATACGCAGGTTTGTGATGCGGGATTGGGACTGCGAGGCAAAAAGTGTGGTGATAGTAGTCCAAAGATCAAAGGTTGTTTCCTTACTCACGACTTGGGCGAGGATCTCTTTCGACAGAGAGTTCAGAAGATGATTCAAGACTTGCTGGTCCTTCGAGACCCACTGCGCATACAAGGGGTTGGGCTCGGTTGCGACGGTCTTGTCCGTCTGCTGCATCTGCACCGTCTTCGTGGCGCGGCGTCAGTTCCGTCGAGGAGGCCGGTGACCTGCGCTCCTCGCAGGCCAGGCATGACTGAAGGAAATATGCCCTAGAGGCAATAATAACGTTATTATTTATTTCCTTATATCATGATAAATGTTTATTATTCATGCTAGAATTGTATTAACCGGAAACATAATACATGTGTGAATACATAGACTGTGTGAATACATAGACAAACAGAGTGTCACTAGTATGCCTCTACTTGACTAGCTCGTTAATCAAAGATGGTTATGTTTCCTAACCATGGACAAAGAGTTGTTATTTGATTAACGGGATCACATCATTAGGTGAATGATCTGATTGACATGACCCATTCCATTAGATTAGCACCCGATCGTTTAGTATGTTGCTATTGCTTTCTTCATGACTTATACATGTTCCTATGACTATGAGATTATGCAACTCCCGTTTGCCGGAGGAACACTTTGTGTGCTACCAAACGTCACAACGTAAATGGGTGATTATAAAGGTGCTCTACAGGTGTCTCCAAAGGTACATGTTGGGTTGGCGTTGTCACTCCGAATGTCGGAGAGGTATCTCTGGGCCCTCTCGGTAATGCACATCACATAAGCCTTGCAAGCATTGCAACTAATGAGTTAGTTGCGAGATGATGTATTACGGAACGAGTAAAGAGACTTGCCGGTAACGAGATTGAACTAGGTATTGGATACCGACGATCGAATCTCGGGCAAGTAACATACCGATGACAAAGGGAACAACGTATGTTGTTATGCGGTCTGACCGATAAAGATCTTCGTAGAATATGTAGGAGCCAATATGGCATCCAGGTCCCTCTATTGGTTATTGACCGGAGACGTGTCTCGGTCATGTCTACATTGTTCTCGAACCGTAGGGTCCGCACGCTTAAGGTTTCGATGACAGTTATATAATGAGTTTATGAGTTTTGATGTACCGAAGAAGTTCGGAGTCCCGGATGAGATCGGGGACATGACGAGGAGTCTCGAAATGGTCGAGACGTAAAGATCGATATATTGGACGACTATATTCGGACATCGGAAAGGTTCCGAGTGGTTCGGGTATTTTCGGAGTACCGGAGAGTTACGGGAATTTGCCGGGAGAAGTATTGGGCCTTATTGGGCCATACGGGAAAGATAGAGGGGCTGCCTAGGGCAGGCCGCGCGCCCCCCAAGGCCTAGTCCGAATTGGACTAGGGGGAGGGGCTGCGCCCCTTCCTTGTTTCCTACTCCTACTAGTTGGACTAGGAAAGGGGGAATCCTACTCCCGGTGGGAGTAGGACTCCCCTAGGGCGCGCCATAGAGAGGGCCGGCCCTCCCCTCCTTCACTCCTTTATATACGGGGGCAGGGGGCACCCCATAGACACACAAGTTGATCTTCGTGATCGTTCCTTAGCCGTGTGCGGTGCCCCCCTCCACCATATTCCACCTCGGTCATATTGTAGCGGTGCTTAGGCGAAGCCCTGCAACGGTAGAACATCAAGATCGTCACCACGCCGTCGTGCTGACGGAACTCCTCCCCGACGCTTTGCTGGATCGGAGTCCGGAGATCGTCATCGAACTGAACGTGTGCCAAGAACTCGGAGGTGCCGGAGTAACGGTGCTTGGATCGGTCGGATCGTGAAGACGTACGACTACATCAACCTAACGCTTCCGTTGTCGATCTACAAGGGTACGTAGATCACACTCTCCCCCTCTCGTTGCTATGCATCACCATGATCTTGCGTGTGCGTAGGAAATTTTTTGAAATTACTACGTTCCCCAACAATGACTTGGGCTCTCCATAGGATAAAGTTTGTTTTGGTGAGTTTCTCGGCTGGTGGAGCTCCTAGGTTTAGGGCGATGGTGGCCGAGGTGGAGGACATGGCGAGGGTGATGGGAAGAAGGCTTCTGGCTAGATCGATAGGAAGAGGTTGGCTCTGTATACCATGTTAGATGGAAGCGTTCCTACTCCTCGTGAGAGGAGCCGCGGTGTATATATTGATACGAGGCAAGAAGAGCCCCTGCCGTGGCGTACAAGATAGCACCGGTCGCTAGGATTCGGTGGTTACAGAGGAAGAGATAGATACGAGAGGGAGAGAGAGGATATAGTCTGTTGAGATTACAATACAAGATAAATCTCTATTCCTAACACACATCTTATCAACCTAAGGCATCTTAGGTGAATGCACCCACTAACTACCTTTGAGAAATCCTTTATGATTGAGTCTTGAATATGAAGAACTCGAAGAAATCTGAGTTTTGTGAGGGATAATGATTGAAGTTGAAAGCCAATAAGAGCTCGGAGATTTGGTGTTGCCTGCAAATTCTGACTACTGGAATCTTGATATGAAGAACGGTAAGTTGATGGTTCACATACTTGGCCTGCAATTTTTTTTTCACTCTATCAGCAAGAGGGGCCACATAAGAAATTAAAGAGACATTTCTCTGCATGCAAATTATAAGGAGGCAAATTTCAACATATCATTGGTAACTGATTTATCTCTACACTGTTCTATTATAGGGGCACCATATGGAGTGTACAGCAATATTTTCCTAGTGCATGCAATTCTGTTTATGCTCTTTTTGTAATATTCGAATAGTGTTTTTTTTCTTGTGTTTGGAATAAAATGAGCGAGATGTGGGAACTGGATACAGTTTAAGGACGGTAGATCACTGATTTCTAGTGTGTAACTTTTGACATCTCCAAAGACCCTGATTTCTCTACAGGGATAGTTTATGTGTCTCTCTATATAAAATAAATAACAAATGATATGTGAGCTAATGGAGCTCCTCTAATCAAAATTTAACAAAAATAAAATGAAATGCTTTGTGTAATAATAGGTAGGGAATAAGCTTTACTTCTGTATTGGTAGCAAATGAAACTAGACTCTCTAGGAGTGGCACATGGGGAGTTTTGGTACCACTAATACAAAAAAATGGAACTATAATTAAAGAGATAAAAGGCAATAAGACCTGAATTTTTGTAGATAATATCAAGAAAACCATCTTGTCTTGCCTTTTCTATGCACCAATCATGTAAAATATCATGAATTCTGATTTCCTCAATCCATCCTTGTGCCATGCTTCTACGAGTAACCTCCACCAAGCTTCTTTGAGATAACTCAGCTACATACTTGCGTGCTGTTTCTTCAAGTTCATGTTTTGGTGCATGTGGAATGAAGTTTTCTGCCATCCACAGTGCAATAAGAAAAGATACATCTATTTTATGATCTTCAGGAAAAGTAGCAAGATAGAGGAAACAAGATCTTAAATAATGATCCGACATGTCATTGTAACTGCGAGCCAATATTTCTCGCATCATATTTGTGTTTTTGGTTGATGGCCAGCACAAAAGTACATCTGACCATGCTTGTATATTAAGATTCTTTGATAGATAGCCTCCCAAAATTGCAAGTGCAAGTGGTAATCCATGACACTTTTTTGCAAGCAATATCCCTAGTTCTTCAAATTCACCCACGTCACATATTGCAGACCTTTTATATGATGGTAGAGCTTTGCTACGAAAAAGTTCCCAACTTTCTTCATCATCTAACTTGTTCAGAACATGAACATGGGTTGGCATTTCAATATGTTTCCCAACATCTTGCTTCCGCGTGGTTAACAATACTCTACTACCATTATTTGCATCTGGAAAGGCTTTGACCGTTCTGTTTAGTTGGCCCCATGTGTCTTCTTCCCATACATCATCGAGAACTACCAAGTATCTTCTCTGTAACAGAAAATCACGGATTTTTGTGCCCACCTCATACTCTGAAACTTGATCAAATTCTTTAGAGTCATCTCTACGCCCTAATATTTGTTTCATAATGTCCTTTAGTAAATCAATTCCCTTGAATCTTTGAGATACAGCCACCCAAGCAACTGTATTAAAGTGCTCTTTGACTCTAGATGAAGTGTATACTTTTCTAGCGAGTGTTGTTTTTCCTGCTCCACCCATGGCAACTATGGAGACAACACTAAGCTTGTTTTCACTCTCAACTAATTTATTCACTATTTCTTTGTGCTCATCCTCAAAACCAACCATGGCAACATCATCTTCATGGTTTTGGTTCACCAGATTGATATCTTAAGGAAACTGATCCGCAGCTAAAACAGTATTATCCAAATCAATTTTCAGATGTTGTGCGCTTTGAAATATCTCACTGAGGTTCCTTCTTACGCGTTGAATTTCATCACCAACTTTGTGAAGGTTGAACAAATCACCAGGTAAGCGAGAACACCTTGAAATTGCGCCCATGAAGCCCTTCTTGAGCCTGTTTCTCTTCTCCATGTAATCAGCTGTCCCGATAACATTCTCAGTGTCATATGATGCAGCCCTAATCTGGTTGACCAAAGTAGCTACTCCTTCCTGCCCTATCCTTTGTTTGCTATCAGCATCTTTAAGGTAGCCTTGGAGCCGCTTCAGCTCCTCTTTCAAGAACCCCACCTCATTGGTAACTCCACATAAGAATTTGGTCTCCTGAATCGCAAGGTTGTTCACGTTTCTGACCGCAGTTCTGACAGCAGCAGCCTCGGCCATTAATTGACGATTACCTCTATGTAGACGGACGTCTATAATTCATTGCTTTTTCTTAATTAGAAACTCCCTTAAAATTGCAACTCTACTACCTGCCACTAGTCATGGGCTCATAGCTAACCTATATATACGGAAAATTGAAATAAGAACAAGAAGTGACGGACCACCTTATATACTGACTAGAAATTGAAGGGGCAAAGGAAAAAGCGATCTAGCTTGCGGATAGACTTACCGAGGGGAACACGTCGTGCTCTGATCGTTTGAACTTTTAGGCACTGAGATGAACAATAGCAGGGAGGACAACTCCGGCCACGGGTGCAGAAACGGCCAGCGGTAGAATCGTCCAGAAAGTAGGAACCGATCGATGGCGGTGAGGCAATAATGCCTTATGAGTTGTGAGTCAATGCTAAAGAGGAGAGGCTTGGAGAGCTTGCTTTCTCTACCAAGTTTGCAGCTCAGGTCAACATGTCCAAACTGCCTGCCCCTAGCTAGTCGCCGGTCCAGCCTGTCAACTAATGAAATATACGAGTCGTGTGCTAGAGCAACTCTAGAAGAATGGGCATACACCTCCTCCCTCCATAACAACAACTAATATGGAGGTTAGACTGGAAAAAAAGAAGTGCGGTAGTATGGACTTTTCACAAATTGTATTCACTTTTCTACATAGAACATATATACGCTGTAGGTTCGTATGATACCCGGCGAACAGCCCTCCCTCATGGGCTCAGCCCATTTACGTTTTTTTAGTTTTAATTTTTTAAAAATGGATGCGCCCTCGGCTGGATTCGAACCAGCGCCCTCACGCACTACTTGTAACAACACAAACCATCCTGAACAGCACATCACATTTGCTTTCTTGGCTTGTTTTCCACTTCTTGTGCGGGAGACATAACACCATGAAAAAAACACAGCACCTCCACTCTTTAGTTTACGTCTCTCTTTTTTTTGCACGGTTTTCTTTAGGGTATCTAGTTTTCCTGTTTTGTTCATAAAATAGTAATATTTGTATTTTTTAAATTTGTACATAAATTTCAAAACAAATGTCCATGCCTTTCAAACATGCTCAGAATGTCAAAATACGAACAGTTTTTAAAAAATAAACGAAAAGTCAAAGAAGACAAAAAAATAAACAGGAGAGAAGATAAAAAGAAAAAGAAAAAGAAAAACACGGTTCACGACCTTTGAGAAGGTCCCAAAACAGGAAAAAAATGGCTGGGAACCCGAGGTTCCCAAGACCGAGAAAACTTTTTTGCAAATTTCATAGTGAACTTTGTTTTGAATTTTTGTGAAAATATTCAAATCCATGAATATTTTTAAAACAATTGATGAACTTTTCAAATCCGCGAGCTCTTGGACCGGCCCAACACGTGCCCGACGAGAGCAATGTCGTCGCCTAGTTGGGCCAAGGCCTAAGCGTTTTATTTTCTTTTCTATTTTTTCATTTGATTTCTTATTTTTTTTAATTCATTTATCTCTTTTTTTGAATACCAAAATACAAGTTTTAACTAACTTTTTAAACTAGTGATTTAAAAAAAAATAAAATATTTATTAAATGTTTTAGAAAACACTTACTGTTTTCAATTTTATCCCTTTGTATTTATTAGTTGGGCTCATTTCAAGGATGTCCAAAAAACACCATGTTGAACGGAGATTATTCGGTAAGGTTAGAACGGTTCATCTGAGAGCACTTTATTTTTCAACATCTTTGAAATGGCCCCAATTTCCCCACCAAAAATGATGAAGAAATGGATCCGATTTTTTTCATGGCCTTTTACGAGCAATTCAAGGCACCATGCCAAGTTCATTTGGTTTTCGACAAATTCTGCATTTTCTGGAGTTTCCTTTGTAGAAGAAGACCGATAAAATGGTCGAACATGTTGCAACTTGCATACGGTGTCGAAAATTGTTTAACCTAGCATGGTTGCCTACCATGGTCATTCCCATCCGGGTGCATCCTCCATTGAACATGGTCTAGTTTTGAACATTTTTTAAGTGACACCAACTTTTGCAGGCAAGGGGCATGCCTGTGGTAAGGATCCATGCCAGGTTTGAATGATTTCCGAGAAAATATGCAAGTTGCGACACGTCCAGCCATTTATCTACCTTTTTTAACCGAGAGAACCCCGGAAAAGTCAAATTTGTCGAAACCAAAACAACTTGGCATGGTGCGTTTAACCGGTAATATAAGATCATGGAAAGATTTGGGGTGAGTTAATGGATGCCGCAAAAACATGCTCTCAAATGGACCCTTCTCGCCTACCCGAACACCCTCTGTTGAACATGATCTATTTTTGAATATGCATGAAATCATCCCAACCTTTTCCAGTAGGCGGGCATGCCCATGGTAGGCATCCATCCCGGGTTTGAATGAATTTCCCACAACGTATGCATGTTGTATCACGTCCGGCCATTTATCAGCTTGTTTTCATCGAGAGAACTCTAGAAAACGAAAGAATTGTAGAAAACTTAAACAACTTGACATGGTGCCATGATTTGATCATAGAAGGAGGTGGAAAAAATTAGGCCTTTCGAAGGATGTTGAGAAACAACACACTCTCAGGTAGAGCCTTCTAGCCAACCCGTACACCCTTCATTAAACATGGTCTACTTTTGGAGATTCTTAAAATGACCCCAACCTTTTCAAGCAGGTGGGCATGACCATGGCAGTCATCCATGCCAGGTTTGTACGATTTCTGACAACGTATGCAAGTTGCGACACGACCGCCCATTATCAAGCATTTTTTTTTACCGAGAAAACTACGGAAAATGCAAAACTTGTCGAAAACCAAAACAACTTGGCATGGCGCCTTGAATTGGTCATACAAGGCATGAAATTTTTTTGGGCCATTTCAAGCATGTCGGGAAACGACGTGCTCTTAGACGGAGCCATCTCGCCTACTCGAACACCTCCGTTGATCATGGTCTAAATTTCCTTTTTCCATCTTTTGTAGTGCGTCAAATATAACGCTAAAAAGAAAGACTGTGGTTTTCCTTTTCAACCGGGCTGGTTTTTTCTTCAGTTTTTACATGGGTTTCTATATTATTTTGTTTTTCTTTTCTTTTATTGATTTTGAAAAAAGTTCATCAATAATTCAAATTAAGTTCATTGATTTGGAAAAAAAATTAACAAAATTTTTTAAAAATCCATTGATTTAGAAACAAAGTCCATCAATATATAAAAAAGACCAACAATTTTCAAAAACAAATTGCCAACTTGCGAAATAGTTCACGAATTTGTGAAGAAAACTGATCAATTTTGGGGGACAAAGTTCACTGATTTGAAAGAAAAATTCAAGAATTTGAAACTTTTTCGTCATTTTCGATTAAAAAAATCACGAATTATAAGAACTTCACGCATTTAAGAAACAAAAAAAGAAAAGAAAAAACAACCAGAAAATGTTGCGCTTTTCCAGTATTGTATTTTAAGTATAAAAAAACTTACGTAGCACGTGAGGTCCGGTGGCCTAGCTGGTTATTGCGGCTGTGCTAATTGTTGAAGGCCCTAGGTTCGAAACCTGCAGCAAGCACCTTTTTTTGCTGTTTCAGAAAAAAGAAATGATGAATGTGCTGAATGGGCCAGCCCAGCACGGCAGGGGGTGCACGTCCGTTAATGTACAGCGTATACGTGATTTAAAAAAAAAGTACAACGTATACGTGAAGAGTTTATAAAAAATGGCTATCATGCCCCTACTTATGAAAAGGTATGGGCTAATCTAAGCCGTCCTTGTGTTTAGGGGGGGTGTACCGAAGCAGAAGTGAAAAAATTATAATAGCATCAATCACTGACATAGTTTAACAACAAATAAATGACATTATCATCAATCAAAACCAAGTAGACCATAGTTATTAACTTAACAAATCAAGTAATTTGACAAGGCAGTGTATTGCTCGAAAGACCTGAGAGGAATGGCTCGACGACTTGTGGGAAGTAGCTGGGGCTAGCAAGCAAGCATGTGAGTTGATGCTTCAACAACCCACCATACAATAAACTTGTATATGATCCAAACGAACCAATAATTGGTCAAACCCAGCTAAGATGACCTGTGAGTTGTGAATGAGTCAAAGTCTTTGCCTGCAAAAGAACCTATACTGAGGAAGAGGAGAAAAGGGATAAGGGAGAAGAGACTGCGTTCGAATGGAGCAGCGACGGCTGATGCAGATAGCCGCGGTGCGGCGGGTATCCATGGTGGCGAGTGTATTGCTATTTGCATTAATTGCTCAGCTGAGCATGTGCCATAGTGCCCTCCATGTAGTACGGTCTTGCCAGCCGATGGTCCAGCCTGTAATTGAAAAAATGCATGCATCTGGTTTCATTTGCGCATTATTAGAAATGTAGGGTAGGTTGCTGGTCATACGCAAATGAAAAAGTTGACCATTCTCATCCTGAACTTAATTATTTGCAAGTTTTTAGTACTACTACTCTACTAGTCTATATGTAACTCTGTAAACTCTTGTTTCACTTCATAAACTATGTCAACAAGCAGGCTATAGTTTATTTATCCCCGCAAAAAAAAAACAACAAGCAGGCTACATTTTCGTGTGGACCCGTCAAGTTATGTTAATCAACTAAAAAACCCATCAAGTTTTTTTTATTGCGAGAGAAATGGCTTAGACGACCTGTGGGCTGTGGCGATTCCTGAAGAAAGCAAACATGTGATTTGATTCTAGCTTGGGTGGAACCCAGCTTACATTAGATCTATGCAAACCCCAAGAACAGATCAAAACCAGCTGCAAGTCTTTGCCTAAAAAGAGAATCCCAAGATCCGTTTAGTACAAGTAGTAATAACATATTGACAGAAGGGGATACCCAGAGCTCGCCGGAGCAGATCAGTCACAGAAGGGGAGCGAAAAAACAGAGACAGAGACAGACTTGGTTTGGGTTCCATCAAGATCCCCCCTTGAGAGTGTCTATTTGACATTTGACTGAAAATAAATTAGTTTTTATTCAAATTTTATAGCCAATGGCAAGCTGATAGCCGTATGCAAATGATCAACTTACACTAACTGTACAACAGTATTACACGCGGTTTACATTGAGTCAAGACTAAAGAGGGCTAATTCTCACTTAGTTGCAAATGCAAACAATTACAACACGACTACAACATGCACAAGAACAGTAACTCGGGTTACTTTAGCAGTGTAAACACCACGGCGAAAACACGCGTTGCCTAGTGTTTGGGCATAAGCCAAGTGCTATTTCTTGGGTACTCGGCTTAGCCCAGTGTAAGCCGAGTACCATGCAAAAAAACACACGGCAACCGCAAGGCCCTTGGCGTGGACCAGAGTAAGATGAGTACATCTCAAAAAACATTGGGCTTATAAAGAAAACTCGGCATATTCCGCAAAAAACATTCAGCTTACACCCGAGGCTCGGCAAAGCACCTATCACGTGGCCATCCTCACCTCACTTGACAGCTCCTTTACGGTGGGCGCTATAAACCGAGTGTTGTCTAATGGCATACTCGACTTACATGTAAACCGTGTACCCAAAAGAAAGCACTCGGCTTATACTCATGCCCCTTCACCTTCATCTCCCCCGGCCGTTTTATAAATAAACGTGTGCGCTGCGGCTCGATTGTTACCCTAGCCATCTCGCCGCCGCCATGCCGCCTCCTCCTCCGCCAACTCACATCCGGCCTCCTCCACCGCCGCACCGCCTCCTCTTCCGCAGCTCCCACCTCACCTCCGACTCAGGGGTACGTACGTGCTGGGAGTACTGTAGTGCCTCGGGGGAGACGGGCACCGTAGGGACTTGGGTTACTGTCAATTTCATTTTATTTTAAATGCAACCATTTTTTGAAAATTTGAGAACTTCTTTGGAAACGTGAACATTTTTTGAATTTTTGAGAACATTTATACGAAAATGCCAACATTTTCGAAAATATCTTATCTTTTATTTGAATTTTTAAATTATTTTGAAAAACATGATCATTTTTTGAAAATGTTCATCATTTTATTAAAAAATACAACAAAAATTAAAAACATGTGAACACGCAAATTTTCTAAAAGTTATGAATATTTTTTAAAAATTTCAAACAATTTTTGAAAAATATGAACATTTAAAAAAGTAAAAAGAAAAAGAAAGAGAAAATCAGTAACATAAAAAATTGGACCAGAACCTTTAGAAGGTTACCAAAAGCGGTAAAAATCGAATAGGAACCTTCTGAAAGCTTCGCCAAGCAGGAACACTTGTGCTGTGGCTAACTTGGCCGGCCCACTATGGTCGTTAGGTCAGTTTTCCTGTGCACATTTGGACGCACTGAGCATCAAATAGCGATCGCAAAGCCGGAACATTTGGTGCTGTCGCAAACCATATTTTCTTGAATGCATGGCATGGCTTGCATATATGGGCGATGATATGCGTCGCTTGTAGTGACTGCGACGGCTCGCGTCGCCCACGTAACTGCTGGAAGTCTTCCGCTAATGGGCGGCCCACCAGCGCGAATTTTTTTCACCGCTTTTTTTTCCTACATGTTTTTTTACCTAGGTCTGTTTCTAATTAAAAAAATGTCACGAAAATTCCAAAAACGTTCACAAAAAAATATAAGTTCCTGAATTCAAAAAATGTTCACCAAATTTAAAAATTATTCATGAATTCAAACATAATTTTCACAATTTGAAAATTTATTAGAATTTTCAAAAAGTGTTTGAATTTCAAAAAAATAAGGGATTTTAAAAAATGTTTGCGAGTTCAGAACATATTTGTGAATTCAAAAATAATTCAAGAAGTCAAAAATATTACATATTCAACGAAAGCTTGCGAATTTAAAAAATATTCATTAATTCTAAAAATTGTTCTTAGACTTGAAAAATGTGCATGAAAGTTTCTTAATATTTGTGAACATTATTTGGAATGGTGATTTTTTTTGAAAATTACCAATATTTTTTGGAAAACGTGAACATTTTTTAAAGTGGGAACATTTAAAAAAACATGAACACTTTTTGAAAAAAATGAGCATTTGATGAAAGTTTGAACAAAATTTGAAGATTTTGACTATTTTTTAAAATTTTATTAGTTTTAGAGAAAAAAGGAAATTAAAAGAAAAGGAAAACATAGAAAAAGAAAAAAAACCAGGAAAAAAAGTTTCAGAAACCTAGGTTCCGAAAACCGGTAAAAACCATCTCGGAACCTTTTTTAGAAGGTTCCCAACCGGCTGAGAAACTGTTCAGGAACACGTCCAACTCAAGCTAACGCGCTCTTACTTGTTGTGTTCTCTTTTATGAACTTAGGTGTGGGCTCTAGGTTTCTAGGCTGCTAATCAAATACAAGGTCTGACATCGTAGTTGTGGAGTCTCAGAGATATGAGACCAGAAGCTACCGAGGTTGTTCTACTATCTGCATGGTAGAAGTTTTTCGATGTTGTTCTGAACTATCTGGCCATAAATAGGTATGCATCTCATCCACGTATGCAGGAGTATACGTCGGTCGCCGTCGAAACCCTAGCGGTCATAGTCGTTTGCCAAGTCAGTCGCCGTCGCCCTCCACGTTGCCCCGGTCGCTGCCCAAACAACACGCCGCGCGTGCTCTGCTGCCGCCCACAGACGAAAACCTATTTGCGTCCGTCGTTGCTGCCGCCGCGTTCCTTTGTCGTCGCCTGGATCGCCGCCCACCCGTGAATCGTCGTCGCCGCCTTCGTGCCCGGCCTCTGCCTGCCTCGACTGGCCATCATCCTCACGACGTGGACTCCTGCCTCGGTCAGCCAACATTGTCACGCCGTCAGCACGTTCGGCACGGGACGAAATGGATCCATCTGTCATCCTCGCCGGCGTGCAAGAGGTCGGTTTGACTCTTATCTATGGACTTATTAAGTGGGTGCTAGCTTAATGCATAAATTTGTGCGACGTAGTGTTATTCAATTTCACTGTGCACGTAATATAATTTTGATATATTGCAATTGATGAACTAATTATTTTAGGGATGATGTTTCATGGTGTTCGATTGATCTTAGAATTTGTTTATACATGCATAGATGGAGGAGGAGACCCATTACGATGGCGATGATTACGGCGACGACAAACGGATCCTCGTCATTGAATATGGACGAACCTGCTGAGGAGAACTTCATGAGTTTGGATGAATCTTATAATGACAATGTAAGTGTGATCAACATTGATACAAACATAAAAACGATCAACCGCATAGACACTTACATGGTTTTTTTTTACATCATGCAGCTACATGATGATAATCATGATGATATGGATATAGACTATTCATTTGCTGAAAGCGCACTCCAGGTATGTTTTAAGATATGTAGGACAAGAAATGACATAATTACTGCATGAGCACTTACATGTATTTTTTTAATGTGCGCAGATGGACGTGGACGACATGGACTATGATAGGAATATTATGGACAATGAAAGTGACAAATGGCACGTTGATGCATCTCATGATGACAGCTCGAGCAAAGTAAGTTTTGAAACTTACATATATTAAATATTAAAATATGTAAGCCTTCGGGTGTGAGGTCGGGTGCCCACCGTCGGAGGAAGCCGGTGGCTTCTTATAGCTGTCCGGGTGACGGGAGGTGGGCGGCCGAGCCGGCAGCCAACATTACTGCTCATTAATGTCGGTGCCTCGGGACGGGACGGGACAATGGGACAGGGCAGCGGGGCAGAAGGCGAGGCGGCAGGCGACGGGACGGGGCGGCAGGGCGGAAGGCAAGGCGGCAGGCGACGAGATGGGGCGGCGGGGTGGCAGTCGAGGCGGCAGGCGACAGGACGGGGCGGCGGCCGTTCGGTGCCACAACACGCTTTCACCGTGCGATGCGCACCGGTTTGACCAGGCGACGCGGTTTGATTCCACATGTCACGCCGGCGTACTCGGGTGATGTCGCGTGCGTGTACGCCCCCACCGACGCCGCGTAAGTCGCCCCAGCCCGTCCCTCTATGTTCTTTTAAAAAAAGGGCCGTGTATGCCGCGGGAGGGACTACGTCGCCGGGCCGCGCGTGTACGACTCGGGGGCGGGGGGAGAGGGGAATGACGATCCTACCCTTTTTATGATTTTGGGTGAAGGGGTATGGGACGATCTGAACCGTTGAAGTGTCTAGGGGGTTGTACCATAGAAAAAAGTGTCTAGGGGTTGTACCAAAGAACAGATATTTGTAAAGATCTTGAACTATCATCCCCTTTACACTTGCGCAAAAAGCACTCATAAGAAAATTACTTTGTTGAGCACGAGGCCTGAAAATTGATCTTGTGACACTAATTAACATCAATTGATCCGTCGCAAGCAAACTGTGGTCACACCCGGGCAAGCAGCGGGACTGGTGAGTTAGAAGTACGAGAATTAATCATTGCATTTAGAAATTTGGAAATATATGTCTGTCCTTGTCAAGATCTTAGTAGGACTACTAGAAGGTATACGCGCTTCGCCGCACGGAGCACACCGGGATACAAAACACGGATATATCAACGTAGTACAAAAGAATACATGAAGTTTTAAAACAGATTGCTTGATGTAACAAGGGGAGAATAAGCTTAAATTGCCAAGCATGACCATTTTGGACGAACGGCCACTGATGAACATTCTAACAGGTTCGTGTATCAACAACCGCACTCCGGAATCTTTCAGAAATAAACTTGATGCATCAGAAATAAACTTGATTATCAATACATATGGATTTCTAATGAGCAAGTAAAACATGCATGCTCTGTACAAGGGATACAATCTAGTTTTTGGACTGTATGTACATTTTGCACTGAAAATGCACTGACACTTTTGTACACGAAAGAAAGTAAATGCAATCAGACCTCTTGGAGGATCAGCACCATCGCTGCCGCCAGGGGAAGAGGCGTCGTTGGCCACCCTCCCGTGCGGAGCTAGTCTTGTAGTTTGACGTAGGCCAGCCTTGAGCTCGGGGGAGAGGCAGCCGGCGACGGCACCGGAGAACGGGGAGGCGACGAGATTGGCATCGGGAGGGGCCATTGGGGATTTGGGGCAGAGAGGCCAAGGAGGGGCGGCTGCGCCTTTTTTTTTTTTAAGAGAGAGAGACCGTCGACGGAGGAGAGATGGGAGGATGGAGAGATGGATTCGAGGGGAGAATTCCAGGAACGGACCACATAGCGCCGGATTTCTCTATATCTCCTCCACCTGCTCAAACATAAAAGAAGCTGTCATAAGAAAAACATCTTAGTTTTCTCAGTTGAGCGTACGGAAGCAGTGAAGTTGATCCTGAAACTGACGAGCATTAACTCATCCGAACAAAACAAATACTACTCACTAGTATTGATTGCTACGGTGCAGCAGCATATAAAGATTAATTGGGATCGTTAGTGAACATGCCACAAGGGTTGAATGGAGGAACGAATATGGCATCTCGATCAACCAGCTTAATCTTTGGAACTAATTAACGTGTGGACAAATAGACATGCATAGATATAGATACAGATAGCAAAGAAATTGCAAGGGGAACAAGATCGACCGATGGGCAAATTAATTAAGCTTAAGCTGCCTACGTATGTACTGTACCTCGCATCCTTTCCGCCGCAGCTGCTTTAGTGTGCTGTCATCTTCAGTAATCTTGTCCATAAAGCCCAGTTTCAGGTGACTGAGGGACGGAAGGTGCAGCAGCCCATCAGGGAGCTTGCTCATTTTTGCAGCAGCCCATCAGGGAGCTTGCTCATTTTTGTGCACCACATAAGTGCCAGGTGGGAGAGCCTTGGCATTGCCCCGACCTCCATCCTCCACTCCATGGAAAAATTAACAAGTTTTAACTCTTGCAGCTGAGGAAACCCTTGGGAAGAGCAGCACATGGTCCGGCCTTTGTACCCCCACAACTCCAACACCACAAGACAGGGGAGTTTCTCCAGAATCAGCATCAGGTCTTGTTTTATGACATCAGCACATAGAACAAGACGACGTACGCTTTGTGGGAACTCAGCAGGCAGCTTATCGAGTACATCAAATTTGTAGAGATAAATATCAACCAGGTGACGCATGTTTGCAAATATGTTGAGCACATCCGCTGGTATATTGGGGTGCATCGACAAGGACAAGGTTGTTAGTTGATTTAGCTGGCCCAAGAAAATCATCATGTCATGCCAGCGGAAATCAGTGCCAACCGGATCAAGTTCCAACACAAGGCTCTGTAGCTCTTTCGGCTGCAGTCGCACACTCCTTGCAGGTGGCGGTGGAGAAGAAAACCAATTGCGAAGGGAAACATGCCTTAGAGTAGGGATATCCCAGAGCGAGTTTGGTACTTGTGAGTCCGATGCCCAGTTCTTTAGTTCTATAGTCTGCAAGTAAAGGAGTTTTCCAACTGAAGAAGGGAGCACCACACCTTTACAATATCTCAACCTAAGAATTCTTAGGTGAATGCACCGACCAATTATGCTGGAGAAATCTTCTAGTGTTGAATATTCAATGCAAAGAACTCTCAGGAATCTGAGCTTAGGAAGGGACACTGATACAAGCTGAAAGCCAAGCAGACTTCGGACATTAGGCGTTGCAGGTAAAATCTGATCACTCAAAGTTTGAAAACTAAAACGATAAGACATCAAGTTATCAGATGATGATGATGCACCAGCTTGGCCTGCAATTGTTTTTAGAGTGCATTACATGTCAGAGAAAAGGCTAGCCCCTTACAAGGACATATAGTAAATTCAAAAATGGAATCAATTAATACGAAGAGACCAGGAGACGAAACCTGACCTGCAGTTTTGTCGATGCCATCAAGAAAACCATCTTGTCTTGCCTCTTCTATGCACCAGTTGTGTAAGATATCATGAATTCTTATTCTCTCTATCCATCCATGTGCCCTACTTCTGTCAACAACTTGTACCAAGCTTCTCTGAGCCAACTCGGTCACATAATTCCGTGCTGTTTCTTCTAGTATATGCTTTGGTGTATGTGGAACAAAGTTTTCTGCTATCCATAATTCAATAAGATCCGACACAGATATTATGTAGTCTTCGGGAAAAGCAGCAAGATAGAGAAAACAAGCTCTTAAATAATGATTTGGCAGGTCCTTGTAACTGCGAGCCAGTATGTCCCGCATCATCTGTCCATTCTTGGTTGATGGCCAATCAGAGAGTATATCAGACCATATTTGTGCATTTAGATTTTTTGATAGATAACCCCCCAAAATTGCAAGTGCAAGTGGCAATCCATCACATTTCTTTGCAAGCTTTCTCCCAAGTTTTTCAAACTCGTCCACATCACGTATGACAGACCTTTTGTATGATGGTAAAGCTTTGCAACTAAATAGTTCCCAACTTTTCTCTTCATCTAACTTCTTCAAATGATGAACATAGGTTGGCATTTGGACATGATTTGCAACATCTTCCTTCCGAGTGGTTAATAGTACTCTACTACCATTAGTTGCATCTGGAAAAGCTTCAACCCTTTTATTTATCTGGTCCCATGTGTCGGTTTCCCACACATCATCAAGAACTACCAAGTATCTTTTTTGCAATAGAAAATCATGGATCTCCTTTCCCACCTCATACTCATTCATCTTAGCAATTGACTCATCTCTGGCCCCCATAATTTGTTTCATAATATCCTTTAGTAAATCAATGCCCTTGAATTTTTGACATACAGTGACCCAAGATGTTGCCTCAAAGTGTTGTTTGACACTAGATGAAGTGTATACTTTTCTAGCGAGTGTTGTTTTCCCCGCCCCACCCATGGCAACTATGGAGACAACACTAAGAGTTATGTTCTCTTTTTTGTCAACTAACTTGCCAACTATTTCCTTGTACTCGTCCCCAAAACCAACAAGGTCAATATCTTCAAAATTTTGGTGCATAATACCATAATCTTGTGGATACTCATCCTCAATATTAACCATTTCTACATCACTAGTATCCAAATTGATTTTCAAACGGTTTGCACTATCAAATATCTCACTGATCTTCCTTTTTACATGCTGTATTTCAGCACCAATTGTGTGAAGTGTAATCAGGTCACTTGGCAAGCAAGCATACCTCGATATGGCACCCATGAAGCCCTTCTTGAGCCTGTTTCTCTTCTCCATGTAGTCGGCCGCTTCAATGGCATTCTCGGCCTCATATGCCGCATCCCTGATCTGGCTGACCCAGGTAGCCACAAGCTCATCTCCTGTTCTCCTTTTGGCGTCGGCGGATTTAAGGTAGCTCTTTAGCCGCTTCAGCTCATCCTTCAAGAATCCCACTTCAAGGTTGACGCCGCATAGGAATGTGGTCTCTTGGACCGCAAGGGTGCTCATGTTGCCAAGCACGGAGCCAATGGCCGACTCGGCCATTAGTTTCTCCGGGCTCTCGCTCTCAGAGATGGAATGCTTGACGTGGGATGAATGGGTGGAAGAAATTATGCAGGTGTGGCTGACCAGGAGCGATTTGATGGCATCTGGCTTTGTATTTCTTGTTGCTTTGAGCTTGGTTGTATATATAGCAGAGCAGATTCAGCTCAGCTCAGCTCATGTATAGGTGATGATGGAAATGAAGGAAAGAATATGGTGTGCTTCCGGGGAGGGCTAGAGGTTCTTTACCTTTGCTTTGACATGAAAGCAAGGTATAAAGCAAAGAAGCTCCCCGCACCTTTGCTTGAGTTGCAGTTTTAGCATCACTTGATCCCATCTGCATGCAGCAGCCTTTCCCAGGTCTCGTGGGAGCGACGCAGATTGGGCCTCGAGTACACACCAAAGCCCCCAAATAATAGGCGCGTCCTTTCTCGTCTCCCCTCCCTTCTCCTCTCCTCTTTTCCCATGGAGCGGCGGCCGCAGAGAGCAGCACCGAGGAGTCGCGCTGGCTCGCGACTCTCCTCCTAATTTCTCCCCCTCCGCTTGATTTGCTCGTCAGCCTGAAGATGCTAACCCTCACCTCGACGACACGTTAATTCGATCTGTGCACCATGCTTGCTCTCGGCACTACCTGAAATACTGCCGCTATTGCACCACCGCACATCCTCCTACTCTCATCTTCCTCCATCGGTGGAAGCTGCCACGGCATGATGGATTCTTTGCTGAATCCTTACCTATAATGTGCTGGTAGAATGCTTGCTTTCGGCACTACCTGAAATAATGCTGCTGGTTACTTGCTCAATGCAAAGTGCCCAACTAAGCTACGTAGTATTATCTGCTAGTAAAGCCACTAGTCTCTAGTACGTCTTTGTTGGTTTGGTTTGTGTACCATTATAAACATGTCATAGGGGTATCACAGATTCACAGCGCTCTGAATTTGTGCGCCCAAGGGGACCGGATTTCAAGGAAAATTATGAATTCATAGAAGAGGACAGTTTTGCTGATCCAGAGATACTATTGCAAGTCTTACCTCATCTGCATCAGTGCGTGGATGTTGTAGCATTTGCTCCTTCTGAATACTGGCCTTTAATTTGCTCATTATCTTCCGGCACATGCATGGTGCAGTAATCTCTTTTCTGAACAGCATGCTTATGCTTGTGCTTTCTAGGTGTTGTTTTGCTGGAACGTTTCAAGGAACGACCGAAAGAAACCTCACTTGATGCAACCGTTCGTGATAGACTTGCACTATCAAGGGATCCTGTTACGGATGTTACCATCAGCAGTAGTGATTCCGAGGTGTTCAGGCTGCATTTTCTCAGAGCATGCATAAGCTGCATTCTGTTCAGATTACATACATATACGAATGGATTTCAATTTTTGATCAATTTCTGTTGAAACGCTTTAGCTAAATCTATGTCAGATTGATTATACATGGTTCCTTCTTATTCTAAAACTTCCTATAATTTTGTGAAACCTTATGGCTTTTCTCGAAATTCATTGTGATGTAGTTATGCTATGTTTGTTTATGATGCAGGTGCCGTGAAGAGGCTGCCCAAAGTTAAAAAAAACTCACTGGGTAGCAGCGTATGTTTTTCCTTTAAATCTTGTCTCTTGGATGTCAGTGGTCTAGTACAAACACCTTGGGATGTCTGTGAGCCAGACTGCTGAAGCCGTCCACCGCATCTCCTTGCCGGCCTCCTCCTCCACGAAGGTGGCACAGGACGCGAGTGAGCGTCAAGGGTCCTCCTCCATGAGCACCGCGAGGAGCCGGGCCCAAATACGGCGAGCGGTAAGGCGCGAGCAAGGCGGCCGCGCACCAGTGAGCGGCAGGGCGTGGTCGCGCGGGAGAGCACGGCTGCGGCCTCGACGCGCGGGCCGACAGGGCGCCAGCGGGTGAGTACCGCTGATGTGGCAGGGCGCGCGCGGAGGCCGAAATCACTGTTCTGACCTTGTCAGCGTTTTTCATCGCAAACTGAACCTGACATGAAAGTATTTCACGATTTGACCCTTTTAGAAAAGCCAGGGCCCGCGGCATTTCTGATCAACATTCAAACGCCGAGCTAGCTGATGTTTCTTTCCTAGCCCACCACCAGGCCGAGAACGCATTGCTTGCTGACGTGCCGGGACGGAAATGCCGAGGCAGCTAACGTTGCGGCGTTTCTGGTGTAGATATTTTAGATGGTCGTGGGGCTTTCACCCATCACTCACCACTCACTCCTTTCTCCCCCATTGGCTTATCCCGAACTTTTGCCCTTTTCACCCTTTGTGTCCCTCGCTTAGCCCCTCTCAAATCCTTGCAAATCGATTGGGTTGGTCCGTGGATCCTGTGTCATTTCCGTTCGTTGAGGTAACCTCCTTCATCTCACAATTTTTTCTTGGTTGGATTTGTCTATTTGGATTATTTTGTTCTTGTGGTTCCTAACCCTAATTTTGAACATGGATCTATAATGTGATGTTCTTGAGTATTGTTGTTCCAATAGTGTTGCATTGTGATGTTGGTGAGCATACCTTATTGTTTGGGTTATGCCTAATGTTAAGATTTAGGGTTAGGGTTATGCCTAATGTTAAGATTTAGGGTTAGGATTAGTGGTTTTTGTTAGCAATGTGGTATATTTAGCATTGTAGATTTCTTATACTTATGTTTCCCTTTTTTAGATGGACAAGATTGTGAATATTCATTATGTTGACAAAGAGGCATTCATGAATGTGGATATTGTTGACAAGTATGAGGAAGTGTTGATATTTCTTGAGACTCCTAGTTATGAAGAGGTTGTGGAAGAAACACGGGTAAGATTAAAGTGGATGGATGCAAGTGACCAAGTTGAATTAGTAGGAAGATTTGATATTGGGTCAGCACACAAGTGTCGAATGAAGACAATGCCTATCAAGTCCAATTTGCATTGGGTTGCATATAAGGAGGTTGTTGCATCCTCGGCAGTCAAGTCACTCGAAGTCTTTGCAACTAAGGTGGTCAAGGCTCCTCTCTTTCATGTTGACTTATACCAAACCTTAGTAGATGATGTGAGTCTGATTAGTAGTGTTCCGCCTACTGTTGAGCATAAAATTGAAGTGGAAGCCAATGAGTATCCCCAATATGAGTTCGGAGATAGTGCACCGATCAATGATGATGGTCATGACTCCGGCGAAGAGTATAAGAGGCACCGCAACATTGTCTGTCCATCTTTTCTGATGGCTAAAACGTAAGCACGTTGGGACTTGTTAAACCAGTCAGTGACTTTGACACTTAAACCAGTCAGGGACTTGTTAAACCACAAACAAATAAACATCTTGTATTAAGAAAGGAATTTTGTTGTACTGTACTGACCGGTCGGTAGACGGTAGTAGTGTACAACCATATTAGCTTAAACGCAAGTAGTCGTTGAAGTATGCTCCTATGTGTGAGGTTAATTGACTAAAGTTGGAGGTTAATTGCTCCTCCACTGGGAGTGGAGACACTGCCCCATCATCAAATTTAGATAAGAAAAGTGGTTTCAATAATGGCTTGCCAAATCCATATAGCGTTCTCTCGTCGCGCGTTCTCTCCTCTACTCCAGTTTCTCTCCCTGTTTGGCCGCCGTAGATGGCTCCCCACACTTGTTCGTCGGCGGCCGCCCTGGCTTCTCTGGCACCTCCGGCCGGCGCTCCGTCGGCTCCAACGACGGAGGCCGCCCCGGCCTCTCTGGCTCCTCCAGCCAGCGCCACCAGCACTCCGTCGACGGCGGACGCCCTGGCCTCTCCGGCTCATCGTGCAAGCGCTGCCAGCGTTCCGTCGATGACAGCCGCCTCCATCCGTCTGCCGCTGCCCTCTGCGGACGGTGTCGCCGCGGCCATCCTCGCCTCCCGAAAGGCCGACCCGGCTGTGCGGGGACATCTTGCCCCTTGCAAGTTCTCCAGGACCGAGGCGCCGTCCGCGTCGTCAGCTGCGGCTCCGTCACCCACCACGGCTACCGCCGCCGCCAAGCTCGCCATGGCTGTTCTTGCCTCCCGTAAGGCCGCCCCGACCGCTGGTGGCGGTCTATCCGGAGCTGGCAGCCCCCCGAGGCCCGTTGTGTCAGCCTCTCCGGTGGGGCATGCCGAGGAGTTGGCACCGCACGCACCGCAGGCTGCCTCAATGGCATGCGTTGCTTCAGCTCCGCACGCCGCTGTTGCGCGCGACGGGCTCGTCGTGGAGGCGTCTCCGGTCCGTTCAGGTTGGGAAGATTGGCGAGGATGTTTCATCCGGGAGATGGCGTCGACAGTTTCTGTGTGTCCCGCTCCACGCGGGAATGAGTTGGGAGGCTGGCAGCTCGTCTCGAGAGGGCGTCGCTCGACTCCTGCTGCTTTCCGTCACCCTGCTGTCAATGTGCGGCGTCCGCCTCCGGCGTGGCTGAGAGACAGATGTTTCCGATGCCTCTGTCGAGGTCACCGCGCACACTCCTGCAGGGATCCCATCCGATGCACGGACTGCCTTTGATCCGGTCACATCGCCCGCTTCTGCCATGCAAAGAAGCATGTTCACCAAACATCGCCGCACCAATGTCCTGCTCCATCGCCTGCACCCACCAATGAAGTCACAGATGTGCGGTTCCAGTCTGTCTTGTCTGTGCAAGCCGGGTTGGTGGAGGAGACTGAGTTGCTTCGCACTGAGCTTCGCGATTTCCAGTCTGTCTTGTCTGTGCAAGCCGGGTTGGTGGAGGAGACTGAGTTGCTTCGCACTGAGCTTCGCGATTGCCTTGCACGAGTTGGGAGTGTTTTGGGGAGAGCGGATGCCACACTCGCCAAACTGGAGGTTGTGCCAGTTATGCCTTTGATGCCTGAGCCTCAGATTGGGTCTTCAGTTGGGGAGGAAGCAAGCCTCTATGGACATTTCTCCCCTCGTGCTACATCACGTCCGTCGTCGAGGCCTGTTCTGCTGACTGCCTCTGGGAGTGCAGTCATCGGCGAGGTCGTGACTCCAGTGCTACATATTATGCCCGAGCTCCAAGATCGTTGTGACGAGCCCACTTCACCTCTTTCGATGGTGCTTCCGAAGGAGATGGGGCAGGTGATGTCTGTGGGTGACGAGGTTGATGAGGTAGGTGCTTTGGCACCTAATTTCGAGGCGGGACTACAGGGTTCGCCTCTGCCATGTGGGCAACTCGAGGTGCCAGAGTCCATCGTGTCGATGGCACCCATGACTGATGATGTTCTTGCGGTGGTGTCTGTAAGGGACAAGGTGGCGTCTGAGGGTGCTAACGATGATGAGGTAGGTGCTTTGGCATCTCATTCTGAGGCGCTGAAGTCCATCCGGTCGCCCGTCTTTGACCGTGAAGGTATGTTGGCACGTATTGATGAGGTGGTCTTTAAGAAAAAGCTTTGCCGCTTGCTCACCTCCTTGGAGGCAGCTAGCCCTGGGTCTGGCAAGGAGATTGCTTGCCTCCTAGCGGAGGAGGCTTCTACGGGCAAAATCAAGAAGGTGAAGAAGGCTCTCAGGAGCATAGGCAAAAGGAGTGGCGCCCTTAGTAAGGCGTCCGCGGCTGCTTGATGAATGATATTCAGTCTCTTCGACCACCATCTCCGATTGGCTCATCTCAGTGGAGTCGGTGGTATCCGTTGTCTTCAAGCTTGATTTTGTTGGGTGTTTCTTTGCGACGAAGAAGTGCGAGGGATTGTGGTTGTTGCGTGTTATGTGTGTTTGTCCGATTGACCATGGGTTTTGGAGTTTCTTTTTTAGCGAGTAGTCCGCATGTGGTCTATTTGTATCGGTTTTCGCCCGGTTTTCCGTTAATTAACTGGGCAATTCTCTTCTTCTTAATTAATCGATGAGGCAAATCTTTTGCCTCCGTTTCAAAAAAAAATATAGCGTTGCATCACATGTAGAAAGAAGGGGCATAACTGAACCTAGTGTGGATCGCCACTCTCTTAGAGCTATTGCTCACCTACCACTTAGCACGGTGATGTTTCTGATCTCATGAAGCCATCGGCTCCTCCATGAAATAAGTTGTCATCTTTTTGGGTTTCTTCTCAAGTGTACATAATTGAGATCTCAATTGCTGAAGCAAGTCAGAATGTTGTGCCTGTGTTGCAATTGACTTGAAAAATCTTTTGCTTGAGAAAAAACTGGTCGTAATTTATTTTTGCCCGAGCAAATACTGATGAAATGCAGTTTGACTTAGATAGTCCATGTAATGAATTTCAGCTGTTAATATAGTGTGATCGTGGCCATGATTCCACTATAAAACCAACATCATGTACGTGCTTCAAAAGAAATTTGGAAGAGAAGAGGGACAAAATCCAAGACACACATCCCACACGGCCACACCAAGCCAGAGAAGTACAGCTCGTCCAGACTAACCAGTCCACTCAAGTATATGATCCCGACCCTTTAATTACACATCATGCATGACAGGCCTCAGTTCTCGTTTAATGCTAACCATCCCACTCAAGTATATGATTCCCACCCTTTAATTACGCATCATGCATGACACATACCTGATTTTTTTAAAGAACTTGTTTTAACAAAACAATGTGACCTTTTCTTTTTTGAAAAATTGAGGAACTTTTTTGATAATCTGAGAAGTTCTTTGAAAACGTGAACATTTTTTTAAATAGCCGAACGTTTATTTGAACTTTGTATTTATTTTTCCGAAAAATATGAACATTTGATAAAAAAATTACTAACAATTTTTTTAAAAAGTGAACTTGTATATTATTTAAATTCCAAAATATATTTGAAAATTCTGATTTTTTTAAAGAAAGGAAAAACCCAGTAAAAGAAAAAACCGGACCAGAACCTTTAGAAGGTTACTAAAGCCAATAAAAATCAAACAGGAACCGTCTGAAAGCTTCGCAAAGCCGGAACTCTCGGTGCTGTGGCTAATGGGGCCTGCCCACTATGGTCGTTAACTAGGTTTTGCTGTGCGTTCCGCGACATTTGGACACACTGAGCGTCAAACACGAAACGCCCCAAAGTTGCCCCTCCATGTATGCATGGCATGGCTTGCATATATGGGCGATGATATGCCTCACTCGTAGCGACTAGCGAGCACGACCGTACCGCTTGCGTTGGCGGCGTCTCTATTGGAAGTCTTCCGCTAATGGGTGGACCAGCAGCACTGTTTTTTCACCTTTTTTTTCTAGGTGTTTTTTTTAACTTAGGTCATTTTTCCACCTAGGTCGGTTTCTAATTCCAAAAAATGTCACAAAAATTCCAAACATATTTTCAAAATAAAAAAATTCCTGAATATAAAAAATGTTCGCTAAATCAAACAAATGTTCACTATATTAAAAACAATTAGCAAATTCAAAAAAATGTTACCAATTTCAAAAATTGTTAATATATTTGGGAATTTCAAAAAATATTCGTGAGTTCAGAAAATGTGTGTGAATTCAAAAAATGTTCATAAATTCAATATTTGTTCATGCATTTGAAAAACTGTTCATGGATTCAAAATAAATTGTGCATTTGAAAAATGTAGGTTAATTCAAACAATTGTTCCCAGATTTGAAAAAATGTTCAAGGATTTGAAAATGATGTCCATGACTAATGTTTGAATTTTTTTAACAAACTTTGAAAATTCCAAACAATTTTTTGAAAGACGTGAACATTTTCAAAAATTCTGAACATTTTTTGAAATTCTAATTATTTTTACAAAGCGAACAATTTATGAAAGTTTGGCCAGAATTTGAAGATTTCGACCATTTTCTAGAGAAAAAATACAAAGAAAAAATGAAAAAGAAAATTGAAAAAACAGGAGTGGAAGGTTCAGGAACCTTTTTTTTTTGAGCTTAAGGTTCAGGAACCTAGGTTCCCAAAACAGGGTAAAAACCATCTTGGAACGTTTTAGAAGGCCAAACCGGCTGAGAAACCGTTCAGGAACCCGTACAAGTCAAGCGAACGCGCTCTTACTCGTAGCGACCACGACACTGGTAACACGAATCTTACTTATTGCTCACAACAAGCAATATTTATGTGCACATATATATAGGTAAATTGTTTGGGGCTCCTAGGTGCCCAGGCACCTAAGCACCATGCAATTAATGCCCCATGCGATTGATCTCTTTCCAAATATTGGTGCATGACATACCTGTCACAAAATGCACGTCATTATAATAGCATACCATTTATTTCCATATATGATATGACATCCTAGTTTCTTTTAAATCTTTATTTATAATATATGCATTATAATACCTTGCGTACAATTTCTTGCTTTTGCCTTGTATTCTTTATCGGAATACAATACTCATAAACATATGATGCATCCATCTTTTTTTGCTATTAAAAATAAAAAATACTTTCATGTATGTAGTAAGAATTTGTCCTATGTACCCATATACCTAACACAAAGAATTTATACACATATAATAATACATCTATGACAGAAACCTAAAAATGATATACCCATGCACGATAAGCGAATTGATATACCTAAGAAATATACGTCCCAAACATAACATACCCCAAGATGATAATTAATGTATGATGATAACCAATATATTTTTTAGTGCGTACTCAAGCCCTCACAAAAAAATGTATATACAAAAATATGCATACTCCGACATGAAATCTTTTTACATATCATGTACATACCCCGATGTGAAATTTATATGTACGTACCCTGACTTGCCCCGCAAAAAAAAATACCCTGACTTGAAATTTATGTGTACATACCCATAACTGTACATACCTTGTCTTAAAATTTACGTGTACATATTCGTAAATATATATACCCAACGTGAAATTTATGTGTAGATACTCATAAATATACTTATCCCTGTGTGAAATTTATATGCACATACACACAAATATACATAACCCAAAATAAAATTTATGCAATTGCAAAAAAACATAAAATTTATGCGTACATACCTTGACATTATTTTTTTCTCTACATACCCATAAAAATGTACATACCCCAACGTTAAATTAATGTATACATGCACCGGCATATACTTATGTGTACATACTCTGATGAGAAATATATGTGTATATACCTGAACGTAAAATTTGAAAGATTTAATCCATATATGACTATCTATTAATTTAAACATAAATGGTTGTCATGCATGCATGCACGCTTACCATACTTATTAATTACTGCCATATATAATCACATTAATTATTTACCATATCAACACAAACGTCATACATCAACTTACCATCTAACGGCTACGAGGTAAGGTGCCCAAGCACCTAGGTGTCCCAAACTACCATCCTATATATATATATGTATATATATATATATATATATATATGCCTCATGGTCTTGTGTTTCTCATGGAGACGCCACGCCCCGTGCCCGCCGCCAGCGAAAATAATCCCACCTCTGGCGGTCGAGCCCAATCTCGTCCGTGGCATCCCCGTCCTTGTCTTCTCTCTTAACTTCTCGCTCATGAGGTTCAAGGAAGGCTCTAGTCCAGTTGGTTCACATTTTTTTTCCAAAAGGGGGACTCCCGGACCTCTGTATCAGAACGATGCATACGGTCAACTTTAATAAATAAGCAAATAGGTTCAACAAGGTCTTACAGTCTCAAACAAAAATAAAGGAAAGCTCAGAAAGAGCCAAAGGGCTAGAAACAAACTAGCCACAACCGGCTGGCATAAGAAAGACAGGTAAACTAATTGCCTATCCTATTACATGACCGTCATCCAAACCGGTTGAATATATCCCGTGCTACCATCTCCCAGCGGATAGATCCAGTAACCAAACGCTCCCTGGCCTCCGTCGGAGTGAGTAGCAACCACATACGGATCAACGCAGTGGCTCGGAAGATAACCTGCAAAAATTGAATATTTGTTGTTCTGTTAAAAACCAAATCATTTCTGCAGTTCCAGACTGCCCACAATAAAGCACATACTCCTACGCGAATGTGTCTTGCTATTTTGGACACTATCCCGTTAAGCCACGTTCCAAATAACGTGCTGACGGAACTCGGAGGAGTAATATTAAATGCAATGTGGACCGTCCGCCATAAAACTTTGGCCAACGGGCAATCAAGAAAAAAGTGTTTGATAGTTTCATCCCGATCACAGAAGCTACACCTAGTAGGTCCTGTCCAATTACGCTTTGCCAAGTTGTCCTTGGTTAATATTACTTGTTTATGTATAAACCACATAAACACTTTAATTTTCAAAGGAACTTTGACAGTCCAACCATATTTGGAGCTAGGAATAGAGCTTGAATTGATAACATCAAGATACATTGATTTAACTGTAAACTCTCCAGACGTAGTAAGCTTCCAGCGTAATTTATCGGGCTGTTGAGACAACTGAACCTCCATCAGTCTACTCACTAGATGAAGCCATTCTTCCCAACGATTGGCGGCTAGCGTCCTCCTGAATTGAATATCAAGGGGAATGGATTGAAGTACCGTTGCAACGGAAGCATTACGTCGTTGAACAATACGATACAGAGACGGATATTGAATCGCAAGGGGGGTCTCTCCTAGCCAAGTATCCTCCCAGAATCGTGTGCTAGCACCGTTACCGATAATAAACTTTGTCCTATTAAAAAAGGTTAATTTGACTCTCATAAGACCTTTCCAAAAAGATGAGTCAGTCGGCCTCGCGGTCACCTGGGACAAAGTTTTGGAGTGAAGATACTCGCTACGGAGAATCTGTTGGGGAACGTTGCAGAAAACAAAAATTTTCCTACTCGTTTCACCAAGATCCATCTAAGAGTTCATCTAGCAACAAGTGATCGGATGCATCTACATACCTTTGTAGATCGCGAGTGGAAGCGTTCAAAGAACGGGGATGATGTAGTCGAACACGACGTGAATCAAATCACCGGAGATCCTAGCACCGAACGGACGGTGCCTCCGCGTTCAACACACGTACGGAACGGATGACGTCTCCTCCTTTCTTGATCCAGCAAGGGGGGGGGGAGAGGTTGATGAAGATCCAGCAGCACGACGGCGTGGTGGTAGATGCAGGGCGTCACAGTAGTAGGGCTTCGCCGTGTACTACGAGGGAGAGATGTAACAGGGGAGAGGGAAGCACCAAAGGCTGAGGTATGAAGTCCTCCCTCTCCTCAACTATATATAGGAAGGGCCAAGGGGGGGTGCGCCAGCCTAGGAGATCCAATCTCCTAGGTGCGGCGGCCAAGGGGAGGTTTCCCTCCCCCCCAAGGCACCTAGGGGTGCCTTCCACCACTTGGACTCTTCCTTTGTGGAAACCCTAGGCGCATGGGCCTATTTGGGGTGGTGCCCTTGCCCACTATGGGCTGGGTTCCCTCCTATTTCAGCCCATGTGGCCCTCCGGGATAGGTGGCCCCACCCGGGGGACCCCCGAGACCCCTCCGGTGGTCCCGGTACAATACCGATAACCCCGAAACTTGTCCCGATGGCCGATACTGCACTTCCTATATATAATTCTTTACCTCCGGACCATTCCGGAACTCCTCGTGACGTCCGGGATCTCATCCGGGACTCCGAACAACATTCGGGTTACTGCATATACATATCTTCATAACCCTAGCGTCACCGAACCTTAAGTGTGTAGACCCTACGGGTTCGGGAGACATGCAGACATGACCGGGACGACTCTCCGGTCAATAACCAACAGTGGGATCTGGATACCCATGTCGGCTCCCACATGCTCCACGATGATCTCATCGGATGAACCACGATGTCGAGGATTTAATCAACCCCGTATACAATTCCCTTTGTCAATCGGTATGTTACTTGCCCGAGACTCGATCGTTGGTATCCCAATACCTTGTTCAGTCTCGTTACCGGCAAGTCACTTTACTCGTACCGTAATGCATGATCCCGTGATCAACCACTTGGTCACCTTGAGCTCATAATGATGATGCATTACCGAGTGGGCCCAGTGATACCTCTCCGTTATATGGAGTGACAAATCCCAGTCTCGATCCGTGTCAATCCCAACAGACACTTTCGGAATACCTGTAATGCACCTTTATAGTCACCCAGTTACGTTGTGACGTTTGATACACCCAAAGCACTCTTACGGTATCCGGGAGTTACACGATCTCATGGTCAAAGGAAAAGATACTTGACATTGGAAAAGCTCTAGCAAACGAACTACACGATCTGTGCTATGCTTAGGATTAGGTCTTGTCCATCACATCATTCTCCTAATGATGTGATCCCGTTATCAATGACATCCAATGTCCATAGCCAGGAAACCATGACTATCTGTTGATCAACGAGCTAGTCAACTAGAGGCTTACTAGGGACATATTATGGTCTATGTATTCACACGTGTATTACGATTTCCGGATAATACAGTTATAGCATGAATAAAGACAATTATCATGATCAAAGAAATATAATAATATACTTTTATTATTGCCTCTAGGGCATATTTCCAACAGTCTCCCACTTGCACTAGAGTCAATAATCTAGTTACATTGTGATGAATCGAACACCCATGGAATTCTGGTGTTGATCATGTTTTGCCCTAGGGAGAGGTTTAGTCAACGGATCTGCTATATTCAGGTCCATATGTACTTTACAAATCTCTATGTCTCCATCTTGAACATTTTCACGAATGGAGTTGAAGCGACGCTTGATGTGCCTTGTCTTCTTGTGAAACCTGGGCTCCTTGGCAAGTGCAATAGCTCCAGTGTTATCACAAAGAGTTTGATTGGCCCCGACGCATTGGGTATGACTCCTAGGTCGGTGATGAACTCCTTCACCCATATTGCTTCATGTGCTGCCTCCGAGGCTGCCATGTACTCCGCTTCACATGTAGATCCCGCCACGACGCTCTGCTTGCAGCTGCACCAGCTCACTGCTCCACCATTCAAATATACACGTATCCGGTTTGTGACTTAGAGTCATCCAGATCTGTGTCGAAGCTAGCGTCGACGTAACCCTTTACGACGAGCTCTTCGTCACCTCCATAAACGAGAAACATTTCCTTAGTCCTTTTCAGGTACTTCAGGATATTCTTGACCGCTGTCCAGTGTTCCTTGCCGGGATTACTTTGGTACCTTCCTACCAAACTTACGGCAAGGTTTACATCAGGTCTGGTACACAGCATGGCATACATAATAGAACCTATGGCTGAGGCATAGGGGATGACACTCATCTCTTCTATATCTTCTGCCGTGGTCGGGCATTGAGCGAGCTATTTTCACCTTGCAAAACAGGCAAGAACCCTTTCTTTGACTGATCCATTTTGAACTTCTTCAAAATCTTATCAAGGTATGTGCTTTGTGAAAGACCTATGAGGCGTCTTGATCTATCTCTGTAGATCTTGATGCCTAATATAATAAGCAGTTCTCCAAGGTCCTTCATTGAAAAAATCTTTATTCAAGTAGGCCTTAATGTGTCCAAGAGTTCTATATCATTTCCCATCAAAAGTATGTCATCTACATATAATATGAGAAATGCTACAGAGCTCCCACTCACTTTCTTGTAAACAGGCTTCTCCATAAGTCTGCGTAAACCCAAACGCTTTGATCATCTCATCAAAGCGAATGTTCCAACTCCGAGATGCTTGCACCAGCCCATAAATCGAGCGTTGGAGCTTGCACACCTTGTCAGCATTCTTAGGATCGACAAAACCTTCCGGCTGCATCATATACAATTCTTCCTTAAGGAAACCATTAAGGAATGCCGTTTTGACGTCCATTTGCCATATTTCATAATCGTAGAATGCGGCAATTGCTAACATGATTCGGACGGACTTCAGCTTCGCCTACCGGTGAGAAAGTCTCATCGTAGTCAACCCCTTGAACTTGTCGATAACCCTTAGCGACAAGCCTAGCTTTATAGATGGTCACATTACCATCCGCGTCTGTCTTCTTCTTAAAGATCCATTTATTTTCTATGGCTCGTCGTTCAACGGGCAAGTCAGTCAAAGTCCATACTTCATTTTCATACATGGATCCTATCTCGGATTTCATGGCTTCTAGCCATTTGTTGGAATCCGGGCCCGCCATCGCTTCTTCATAGTTCGAAGGTTCACCGTTGTCTAACAACATGATTTCCAAGACAGGGTTGCCGTACCACTCTGGTGCGGAACGTGTCCTTGTGGACCTTCGAATTTCAGTAGGAGCTTGATCAGAAGTATCTTGATCATCATGAATAACTTCCTCTCTAGTCAGGTGCAGGCACCTCAGGAACATTTTCTTGAGTTGCGCCATTTACCGGTTCAAGAGGCAATACTTCATCAAGTTCTACTTTCCTCCCACTTACTTCTTTCGAGAGAAACTCTTTCTCTAGAAAGATCCATTCCTGGCAACAAAGATCTTTCCTTCGGATCTGAGGTAGAAGGTATACCCAGCAGTTTCTTTAGGGTATCCTATGAAGACGCATTTTTCTGACTTGGGTTCGAGCTTTTCAGGTTGAAGTTTCTTGACATAAGCATCGCATCCCCAAACTTTTAGAAACGACAGCTTAGGTTTCTTCCCAAACCATAATTCATACGGTGTCGTCTCAACGGATTTCGACGGAGCCCTATTTAAAGTGAATGCGGCAGTCTCTAAAGCATAGCCCCAAAAAGATAGCGGTAAATCGGTAAGAGACATCATAGATCGCACCATATCTAATAGAGTGCGATTACGACGTTCGGACACACCGTTACGCTGAGGTGTTCCAGGCGGCGTGAGTTGTGAAACTATTCCACATTTTCTTAAGTGTGTGCCAAATTCGTGACTCAAGTATTCTCCTCCACGATCTGATCGTAGAAACTTGATTTTCCTGTCACGTTGATTTTCAACCTCACTCTGAAATTCCTTGAACTTTTCAAAGGTTTCAGACTTGTGTTTCATTAAGTAGACATACCCATATCTACTCAAGTCATCAGTGAGGGTGAGAACATAACGATAGCCACCGCGAGCCTCAACACTCATTGGACCGCACACATCAGTATGTATGATTTCCAATAAGTTGGTTGCTCGCTCCATTGTTCCCGAGAACGGAGTCTTGGTCATTTTTCCCATGAGGCATGGTTCGCACGTGTCAAATGATTCATAATCAAGAGACTCTAAAAGTCCATCTGCATGGAGCTTCTTCATGCGTTTGACACCTATGTGACCAAGGCGGCAGTGCCACAAGTATGTGGGACTATCATTATCAACCTTACATCTTTTGGTACTCACACTATAAACATGTGTAGTAATACGCTCGAGATTCATTAAGAATAAACCATTGACTATCGGAGCATGACCATAAAACATATCTCTCATATAAATAGAACAACCATTATTCTTGGATTTAAATGAGTAGCCGTCTCGTATTAAACGAGATCCTGATACAATGTTCATGCTCAAACATGGCACTAAATAACAATTATTGAGGTTTATAACTAATCCCGTAGGTAAATGTAGAGGTAGCGTGCCGACGGCGATCACATCGACCTTGGAACCATTCCCGACGCGCATCGTCACCTCGTCCTTCGCCAGTTTCCGTTTATTCCGCAGCTCCTGCTGTGAGTTACAAATATGAGCAACGACACCGGTATCAAATACCCAGGAGTTACTGCGAGTACTGGTAAGGTACACATCAATTACATGTATATCAAATATACCTTTGGCGTTGCCGGCCTTCTTGTCCGCTAAGTATTTGGGGTAGTTCCGCTTCCAGTGACCCTTCCCTTTGCAATAAAAGCACTCTGTCTCAGGCTTGGGTCCATTCTTTGACTTCTTCCCGACAGCTTGATTGCCGGGCGCAGCAACTTCCTTGCCGTCCTTCTTGAAGTTCTTTTTACCCTTGCCCTTCTTGAACTTAGTGGTTTTATTCATCATCAACACTTGATGTTCCTTCTTGACTTCTACCTCTGCTGATTTCAGCATAGCAAATACTTCAGGAATGGTCTTTACCATCCCCTGCATATTGAAGTTCATCACAAAGCTCTTGTAGCTTGGTGGAAGCGACTGGAGGATTCTGTCAATGACCGCGTCATCCGGGAGATTAACTCCCAGCTGAGTCAAGCGGTTATGTAACCCAGACATAGTGAGTATGTGCTCACTGACAGAACTATTTTCCTCCATCTTACAGCTGAAGAACTTATCGGAGACTTCATATCTCTCGATCCGGGCATGAGCTTAAAAAACCATTTTTAGCTCTTCGAACATCTCATATGCTCCATGTCTCTCAAAACGCTTTTGGAGCCCCGGCTCTAAGCTGTAAAGCATGCCGCACTGAACGAGGGAGTAGTCATCAGTATGTGTTTGCCAAGCGTTCATAGCGTCTTGGTTCTGTGGGACGGGTGGATCACCTAGCGGTGCTTGTAGGACATAATCTTTCTTGGCAGCTATGAGGATGATCCTCAGGTTCCGGACCCAGTCCGTATAGTTGCTGCCATCGTCTTTCAGCTTGGTTTTCTCTAGGAACGCGTTGAAATTGAATACAACGTTGGCCATTTGATCTACAAGACATATTGTAAAGATTTTAGACTAAGTTCATGATAATTAAGTTCATCTAATCAAATTATTAATGAACTCCCACTCAGATTAGACATCCCTCTAGTCATCTAAGTGTTACACGATCCGAGTCGACTAGGCCATGTCCGATTAACACGTGAGACGGACTAGTCATCGTCGGTGAACATCTTCATGTTGATCGTATCTTCCATACGACTCGTGTTCGACCTTTCGGTCTCTGTGTTCCGAGGCCATGTCTGTACATGCTAGGCTCGTCAAGTTAACCCTAAGTGTTTTTGCATGTGTAAAACTGTCTTACACCCGTTGTATGTGAACGTAAGGATCTATCACACCCGATTAACACGTGGTGCTTCGAAACGACAGACTGTAGCAACGGTGCACAGTTAGGGGAGAACACTTCTTGAAATTGTTGTAAGGGATCATCTTATTTACTACCGTCGTTCTAAGTAAACAAGATGCAAAACATGATAAACATCACATGCAATCAAATAATAATAGTGACATGATATGGCCAATATCACATAGCTCCTTTGATCTCCATCTTGGGGCTCCATGATCATCCTGTCACCGTCATACTCATCGACATGTAAGTTGTGATTCCTTGTATAATAGCATGAACATCTCATACATCACATATCGATCATTCATCATTCATCACAACTTTGGCCATATCATATCACAAAGCACTTGCTGCAAAAACAAGTTAGACGTCCTCTAATTGTTGTTGCAGGTTTTACGTGGCTGAAGTAGGGTTCTAACAAGAACGTTTTCTTACCTACGTGAAAGCCACAACGTGATTTGTCAACTTCTATTTACCCTTCATAAGGACCCTGTTCATCGAATCTGCTCCAACTAAAGTAGGAGAGACAGACACCCGCCAGCCACCTTATGCAACTTGTGCATGTTTGTCGGTGGAACCGGTCTCACGTAAGCATACGTGTAAGGTTGGTCCGGGCCGCTTCATCCCACAATTCCGTTGAAGCAAGATAAGACTAGTAGCGGCAAGAAAGTTGACAACATCAACGCCTACAACAAATTGTGTTCTACTCGTGCAAGAGAACTACGCATAGACCTAGCTCATGATGCCACTGTTGGGGAGCGTTGCAGAAAACAAAAATTTTCCTACTCGTTTCACCAAGATCCATCTAGGAGTTCATCTAGCAACAAGTGATCGGATGCATCTACATACCTTTGTAGATCGCGAGCGGAAGCGTTCAAAGAATGGGGATGATGTAGTCGAACACGACGTGAATCAAATCACCGGAGATCCTAGCACCGAACGGACGGTGCCTCCGCGTTCAACACACGTACGGAACGGATGACGTCTCCTCCTTTCTTGATCCAGCAAGGGGGGGGAGAGGTTGATGAAGATCCAGCAGCACGACGGCGTGGTGGTAGATGCAGGGCGTCACAGTAGCAGGGCTTCGCCGTGTACTACGAGGGAGAGATGTAACAGGGGAGAGGGAAGCACCAAAGGCTGAGGTATGAAGTCCTCCCTCTCCTCAACTATATATAGGAGGGCCAAGGGGGGGTGCGCCAGCCTAGGAGATCCAATCTCCTAGGTGCGGCGGCCAAGGGGAGGTTTCCCTCCCCCCCAAGGCACCTAGAGGTGCCTTCCACCATTGGGACTCTTCCCTTTTGTGGAAACCTAGGCGCATGGGCTTTTGGGGCTGGTGCCCTTGGCCCATCTAGGCCAAGGCGCACCCCCTACAGCCCATGTGGCCCCCCGGTACAGGTGGCCCCACCCGGTGGACCCCCTGGACCCTTCCGGTGGTCCCGGTACAATACCGATAACCCCGAAACTTGTCCCGATGGCCGATACTGCACTTCCTATATATAATTCTTTACCTCCGGACCATTCCGGAACTCCTCGTGACGTCCGGGATCTCATCCGGGACTCCGAACAACATTCGGGTTACTGCATATACATATCTTCATAACCCTAGCGTCACCGAACCTTAAGTGTGTAGACCCTACGGGTTCGGGAGACATGCAGACATGACCGGGACGACTCTCCGGTCAATAACCAACAGTGGGATCTGGATACCCATGTCGGCTCCCACATGCTCCACGATGATCTCATCGGATGAACCACGATGTCGAGGATTTAATCAACCCCGTATACAATTCCCTTTGTCAATCGGTATGTTACTTGCCCGAGACTCGATCGTTGGTATCCCAATACCTTGTTCAGTCTCGTTACCGGCAAGTCACTTTACTCGTACCGTAATGCATGATCCCGTGATCAACCACTTGGTCACCTTGAGCTCATAATGATGATGCATTACCGAGTGGGCCCAGTGATACCTCTCCGTTATATGGAGTGACAAATCCCAGTCTCGATCCGTGTCATCCCAACAGACACTTTCGGAAATACCTGTAATGCACCTTTATAGTCACCCAGTTACGTTGTGACGTTTGATACACCCAAAGCACTCTTACGGTATCCGGGAGTTACACGATCTCATGGTCAAAGGAAAAGATACTTGACATTGGAAAAGCTCTAGCAAACGAACTACACGATCTTGTGCTATGCTTAGGATTAGGTCTTGTCCATCACATCATTCTCCTAATGATGTGATCCCGTTATCAATGACATCCAATGTCCATAGCCAGGAAACCATGACTATCTGTTGATCAACGAGCTAGTCAACTAGAGGCTTACTAGGGACATATTATAGTCTATGTATTCACACGTGTATTACGATTTCCGGATAATACAGTTATAGCATGAATAAAGACAATTATCATGATCAAAGAAATATAATAATAATACTTTTATTATTGCCTCTAGGGCATATTTCCAACAGTCTCCCACTTGCACTAGAGTCAATAATCTAGTTACATTGTGATGAATCGAACACCCATGGAATTCTGGTGTTGATCATGTTTTGCCCTAGGGAGAGGTTTAGTCAACGGATCTGCTATATTCAGGTCCATATGTACTTTACAAATCTCTATGTCTCCATCTTGAACATTTTCACGAATGGAGTTGAAGCGACGCTTGATGTGCCTTGTCTTCTTGTGAAACCTGGGCTCCTTGGCAAGTGCAATAGCTCCAGTGTTATCACAGAAGAGTTTGATTGGCCCCGACGCATTGGGTATGACTCCTAGGTCGGTGATGAACTCCTTCACCCATATTGCTTCATGTGCTGCCTCCGAGGCTGCCATGTACTCCGCTTCACATGTAGATCCCGCCACGACGCTCTGCTTGCAGCTGCACCAGCTCACTGCTCCACCATTCAATATATACACGTATCCGGTTTGCGACTTAGAGTCCTCCAGATCTGTGTCGAAGCTAGCGTCGACGTAACCCTTTACGACGAGCTCTTCGTCACCTCCATAAACGAGAAACATTTCCTTAGTCCTTTTCAGGTACTTCAGGATATTCTTGACCGCTGTCCAGTGTTCCTTGCCGGGATTACTTTGGTACCTTCCTACCAAACTTACGGCAAGGTTTACATCAGGTCTGGTACACAGCATGGCATACATAATAGAACCTATGGCTGAGGCATAGGGGATGACACTCATCTCTTCTATATCTTCTGCCGTGGTCGGGCATTGAGCCGAGCTTAATTTCACACCTTGCAAAACAGGCAAGAACCCTTTCTTTGACTGATCCATTTTGAACTTCTTCAAAATCTTATCAAGGTATGTGCTTTGTGAAAGACCTATGAGGCGTCTTGATCTATCTCTATAGATCTTGATGCCTAATATATAAGCAGCTTCTCCAAGGTCCTTCATTGAAAAACTCTTATTCAAGTAGGCCTTGATGCTGTCCAAGAGTTCTATATCATTTCCCATCAAAAGTATGTCATCTACATATAGTATGAGAAATGCTACAGAGCTCCCACTCACTTTCTTGTAAACACAGGCTTCTCCATAAGTCTGCGCAAACCCAAACGCTTTGATCATCTCATCAAAGCGAATGTTCCAACTCCGAGATGCTTGCACCAGCCCATAAATCGAGCGTTGGAGCTTGCACACCTTGTTAGCATTCTTAGGATCGACAAAACCTTCCGGCTGCATCATATACAATTCTTCCTTAAGGAAACCATTAAGGAATGTCGTTTTGACGTCCATTTGCCATATTTCATAATCGTAGAATGCGGCAATTGCTAACATGATTCGGACGGACTTCAGCTTCGCCACCGGTGAGAAAGTCTCATCGTAGTCAACCCCTTGAACTTGTCGATAACCCTTAGCGACAAGCCTAGCTTTATAGATGGTCACATTACCATCCGCGTCTGTCTTCTTCTTAAAGATCCATTTATTTTCTATGGCTCGTCGTTCAACGGGCAAGTCAGTCAAAGTCCATACTTCATTTTCATACATGGATCCTATCTCGGATTTCATGGCTTCTAGCCATTTGTTGGAATCCGGGCCCGCCATCGCTTCTTCATAGTTCGAAGGTTCACCGTTGTCTAACAACATGATTTCCAAGACAGGGTTGCCGTACCACTCTGGTGCGGAACGTGTCCTTGTGGACCTTCGAATTTCAGTAGGAGCTTGATCAGAAGTATCTTGATCATCATGAATAACTTCCTCTCTAGTCGGTGCAGGCACCTCAGGAACATTTTCTTGAGTTGCGCCATTTACCGGTTCAAGAGGCAATACTTCATCAAGTTCTACTTTCCTCCCACTTACTTCTTTCGAGAGAAACTCTTTCTCTAGAAAGGATCCATTCCTGGCAACAAAGATCTTTCCTTCGGATCTGAGGTAGAAGGTATACCCAGCAGTTTCTTTAGGGTATCCTATGAAGACGCATTTTTCTGACTTGGGTTCGAGCTTTTCAGGTTGAAGTTTCTTGACATAAGCATCGCATCCCCAAACTTTTAGAAACGACAGCTTAGGTTTCTTCCCAAACCATAATTCATACGGTGTCGTCTCAACGGATTTCGACGGAGCCCTATTTAAAGTGAATGCGGCAGTCTCTAAAGCATAGCCCCAAAAAGATAGCGGTAAATCGGTAAGAGACATCATAGATCGCACCATATCTAATAGAGTGCGATTACGACGTTCGGACACACCGTTACGCTGAGGTGTTCCAGGCGGCGTGAGTTGTGAAACTATTCCACATTTTCTTAAGTGTGTGCCAAATTCGTGACTCAAGTATTCTCCTCCACGATCTGATCGTAGAAACTTGATTTTCCTGTCACGTTGATTTTCAACCTCACTCTGAAATTCCTTGAACTTTTCAAAGGTTTCAGACTTGTGTTTCATTAAGTAGACATACCCATATCTACTCAAGTCATCAGTGAGGGTGAGAACATAACGATAGCCACCGCGAGCCTCAACACTCATTGGATCGCACACATCAGTATGTATGATTTCCAATAAGTTGGTTGCTCGCCTCCATTGTTCCTGAGAACGGAGTCTTGGTCATTTTACCCATGAGGCATGGTTCGCACGTGTCAAATGATTCGTAATCAAGAGACTCTAAAAGTCCATCTGCATGGAGCTTCTTCATGCGTTTGACACCTATGTGACCAAGGCGGCAGTGCCACAAGTATGTGGGACTATCATTATCAACCTTACATCTTTTGGTATTCACACTATGAATATGTGTAGCATTACGCTCGAGATTCATTAAGAATAAACCATTACTATCGGAGCATGACCATAAAACATATCTCTCATATAAATAGAACAACCATTATTCTCGGATTTAAATGAGTAGCCATCTCGTATTAAACGAGATCCTGATACAATGTTCATGCTCAAACATGGCACTAAATAACAATTATTGAGGTTTATAACTAATCCCGTAGGTAAATGTAGAGGTAGCGTGCCGACGGCGATCACATCGACCTTGGAACCATTCCCGACGCGCATCGTCACCTCGTCCTTCGCCAGTTTCCGTTTATTCCGCAGCTCCTGCTGTGAGTTACAAATATGAGCAACGCACCGGTATCAAATACCCAGGAGTTACTACGAGTACTGGTAAGGTACACATCAATTACATGTATATCAATATACTTTGGCTGCCGGCCTTCTTGTCCGCTAAGTATTTGGGGCAGTTCCGCTTCCAGTGACCCTTCCCTTTGCAATAAAAGCACTCTGTCTCAGGCTTGGGTCCATTCTTTGCTTCTTCCCGGCAGCTTGCTTGCCGGGCGCAGCAACTTCCTTGCCGTCCTTCTTGAAGTTCTTTTTACCCTTGCCCTTCTTGAACTTAGTGGTTTTATTCACCATCAACACTTGATGTTCCTTTTGACTTCTACCTCTGCTGATTTCAGCATGAATACTTCAGGAATGGTCTTTTCCATCCCCTGCATATTGAAGTTCATCACAAAGCTCTTGTAGCTCGGTGGAAGCGACTGAAGGATTCTGTCAATGACCGCGTCATCCGGGAGATTAACTCCCAGCTGAGTCAAGCGGTTATGTAACCCAGACATAGTGAGTATGTGCTCACTGACAGAACTATTTTCCTCCATCTTACACTGAAGAACTTGTCGGAGACTTCATATCTCTCGACCCGGGCATGAGCTTGGAAAACCATTTTCAGCTCTTCGAACATCTCATATGCTCCATGTCTCTCAAAACGCTTTTGGAGCCCCGGTTCTAAGCTGTAAAGCATGCCGCACTGAACGAGGGAGTAGTCATCAGTACGTGTCTGCCAAGCGTTCATAACGTCTTGTTCTGGGACAGGTGGATAGCGGTGCTTGTAGGACATAATCTTTCTTGGCAGCTATGAGGATGATCCTCAGGTTCCGGACCCAGTCCGTATAGTTGCTGCCATCGTCTTTCAGCTTGGTTTTCTCTAGGAACGCGTTGAATTGAGGATACAATGTGGCCATTTGATCTACAAGACATATTGTAAATTTTAGACTAAGTTCATGATAATTAAGTTCATCTAATCAAATTATTAATGAACTCCCACTCATAGATAGACATCCCTCTAGTCATCTAAGTGTTACACGATCCGAGTCGACTAGGCCGTGTCCGATTAACACGTGAGACGGACTAGTCATCGTCGGTGAACATCTTCATGTTGATCGTATCTTCCATACGACTCGTGTTCGACCTTTCGGTCTCTGTGTTCCGAGGCCATGTCTGTACATGCTAGGCTCGTCAAGTTAACCCTAAGTGTTTTTGCATGTGTAAAACTGTCTTACACCCGTTGTATGTGAACGTAAGGATCTATCACACCCGATTAACACGTGGTGCTTCGAAACGACGAACTGTAGCAACGGTGCACAGTTAGGGGAGAACACTTCTTGAAATTGTTGTAAGGGATCATCTTATTTACTACCGTCGTTCTAAGCAAATAAGATGTAAAACATGATAAACATCACATGCAATCAATAATAGTGACATGATATGGCCAATATCACATAGCTCCTTTGATCTCCATCTTGGGGCTCCATGATCATCCTGTCACCGTCATACTCATCGACATGTAAGTTGTGATTCCTTGTACAATAGCATGAACATCTCATACATCACATATAGATCATTCATCATTCATCACAACTTTGGCCATATCATATCACAAAGCACTTGCTGCAAAAACAAGTTAGACGTCCTCTAATTGTTGTTGCAGGTTTTACGTGGCTGAAGTAGGGTTCTAAAGAACGTTTTCTTACCTACGTGAAAGCCACAACGTGATTTGTCAACTTCTATTTACCCTTCATAAGGACCCTGTTCATCGAATCTGCTCCAACTAAAGTAGGAGAGACAGACACCCGCCAGCCACCTTATGCAACTTGTGCATGTTTGTCGGTGGAACCGGTCTCACGTAAGCATACGTGTAAGGTTGGTCCGGGCCGCTTCATCCCACAATTCCGTTGAAGCAAGATAAGACTAGTAGCGGCAAGAAAGTTGACAACATCAACGCCCACAACAAATTGTGTTCTACTCGTGCAAGAGAACTACGCATAGACCTAGCTCATGATGCCACTGTTGGGGAACGTTGCAGAAAACAAAAATTTTCCTACTCGTTTCACCAAGATCCATCTAGGAGTTCATCTAGCAACGAGTGATCGGATGCATCTACATACCTTTGTAGATCGCGAACGGAAGCGTTCAAAGAAGGGGATGATGTAGTCGAACACGACGTGATCAAAATCACTGATGACCAAGCGCCGAACGGACGGCACCTCCGCATTCAACACACGTACGGGATATAGATCCTCCTTTTCTTGATCCAGCAAGGGGGAAGAAGTAGTGTTGATTGAAGATCCAGTCTGCTCGACATAGGGGGTATCGAGGATCTATATGGCTGTACAGTGTCTTCTCAAGTACAGTACCACTGAACTCAGAAGAGCAGGTAAGTCGTAGAATTGGCGAGTGCCGTTGACCAGATGGCATAGGGCCTTTCGTCCATTTGGTGATAGAGGGAGGAAGGTATGCAGTGGGTAACGACAGGGAGCAAAGGGACAGAGCACATAGGTGCGACGCTTTGAAAGCTCTCCCCATATGGCTTAATCGTATCTGAAAGCGATATTAGGGGACTAGTGTGAATATGGTTGTCGCGGAGCGAGCGAGCAGTCGGAAGGATGGGAGATCCATTCGTAGGGGCGCAATGGCGAAACAACGGGCGCTGGCATACTCCGCATCACCTTATAGGTTGTGCAAACTAGGAGTGTGATGCAATATGGCTATCTGTCCTTTGGTGGGTGGCATAGACAGCGTGTACTGTGGGATTCAGTTCGGAGCTGAGGTGCCCTGGCCCAATCTGCAGTGGTATGGCCAAGATTTCTGAAGATAGAAGCCAACAGAGCGAAAGGCCCCTTAGTGGCAGGAAAGGTGAGTCAAGGTCACAATATAAGCAGGTGAGCTTAAGCTAATCTACATTGGTCGAACTCGTCCAATCTTTGCCCTCCATTTTTCGTTGTGTGCTAGATTCAATCTATCGGTTCTCAATTAGTTCAAAAAATTAACACGAGAGGTTGACATCGAGATGCCATACGAAAACTGTCCGGTATGTGTCAGATAACTCAACCCTTGTAAGCATGTTCGAGCATACTTATCTCTCATCTTTATTAATGTCTTTGTGCTAACACTCCGATTATCAACTACAGAAATCTACTCATGTAGCGTTGTATGAGTCTCGTCGCTTCAGATGAGTTAATATGTTTCTTTCAGCTTTCGGGAGGCTCTCCAAGATACAACATAGTCATCGTCCTGCCTGCCAATAATTAGTTTTCTAATTCGCCTCGATCAACAATATAAACAAATAAAACCTATGTTATTTTATTATGACGACTTTTTTTAATTTGAGCAGGGTGGAGGCGACAAAACTAGAGAAATCCTGCGCTGCGTGGTCCGTTTCGAATCCTTAGAGTGTGTAGCATCCCCCTACCTCGCGGATTTGGCCAGCACTCGATCAGATACGACCATTGGCTACAAGGGGGGTGTCCCTCTCCGATCCGATCGCCTCTGGTCAATACACAGTAGGAATTCTGCAATAACTGGCATCGTCTCCTCAAATGCTGACACTTCCGATGAACTTCGGCGCTTACATCGCGTTCCATCTCAAGGATCGCCAGAAGCTGCAGCGATTTCATCAAACCGGTATACAATTCCTTTCCAATCGGTATTCCTTGATATGCCGGAGATAGACTTCAGATTGGATCCGTGGTGGTCTAGGAGAATGCCAAGGTCGCCGGCTGCCTCTTCCCGGATACCGAGCTGGACGAGCTCAAGGCCGGCCTACGTCTCCGCTCCCTCAGCGAGCTGCACCACCGGCTGCTTCCTCCCCGGTGGCAGAGATGGCTGCATTTCTTTCTACGTGTATGAAAGTGCCAGTTCATTTCCAGTGCAACATGTGCATACAGTCCAAAGTTTGTGGTCGCTGTCGCCACCATCCTGCGTAGGGTGTTTCTGCAGGAATACCACCATCTGCGGTTGCCAGGACTCATGAGGAGAGCCTTGGCGACCCGGAAAAGAATTCTATGAGACCAGGTCTCACGGATTAGCAGGTGAGACCCATTCTTATGGATGCCACGTTGCATTCACAAATCACAAAGCATCTACCCCCACCCCCACCTGAAATCAGGGGGGGAGATTAGATGCTTTGTGATTTGTAAATGCCACGTGTCATCCATCAGGATGGGTCTCACCTGCTAACTATTAGACCTGGTCTCATATAATTTTTTTCCTGGCGACCTGTCTTTATCGCGGAAGGTGGAAGAGTAGGAAGCAGGGATCGCCATGAGTTCTAGCTCTGTGAGGATTGTAGAGATTGGTTGAGTTTTGGGCTGTGGCAGAGTACCTGGCAAAATGCATTCTGGAGTCCAACGAGTGGAAGAAGGCTGAAGCCACAGGGCAAGCCTTACTCAGGTTTGGTTGCGATTTTTTGGGGCTCCCTCTGAGCCGATGCAGGATGCTCGGGTCATGGCTAGCTTGGGTATCATGGTTGGGAAAACCGAGAGAGTGGGTATCATGGGGTGGCCCGACTGCTGGTGAGTGTGCTGGACATTGAGTTCGTCCCTGATGTGGTCAAGTGGACATATAGGGGACATGTTTTCAACCTCGAGATTGAGTTTGAGGATACAGATCTCTTTGCTGAGGCTATCAATGGGATTGTTGTAGATATGCACGAAGGGAGATGAATTGCAAGTCAACTGACGCTACAGTGAACGCATCGCATGATGTTGAGATCTAACAAGTTCTGGGAACTGTATGGTCTCCAAATAAATTGGACTGGATGACCAATACGTTACCCACACACCGGAAGAGCTGTGCGGGGGCACCAGTCGATGAAGGACAACAGCCTCCTCGTTCGCTCATTACGAACTTTGACGTCTGATGTTTGGGTGGTATGTACTCTCCGATCCCGTGTTCGTATCGCCAAACAGAACACTCTTCGACATCACTGATGAATCTCGCAGTGATCTGGCGTGAGTTGTCGACATGACGATGTTGAGCGCACGAGTTCGTTGTGAGTTTGATACATTAACCTACTTTGAGGAAAGTGATTCACGGTATCTTCGGGATAGTTACGGCTATCTCATGGATCGCAAAGGAAAAGACTAGCTGTCTGAGCAAGTTGGGAGTGGATGTAGCAAGAGTCGAACTTAACAGGCTGATACTTTGGTAGCCCCGTGCTTGGATTGGTGAGGAGTCTTCGGTTATGACTTCGGTTGGGGCGAGGATGAGTGGCAGTATTTGAGTCAGGTGGCTCCTCTATCTCCCGTTCTCCCCCGCGGCTTCACTCCTGGAGCCTGCGTCGCTTTTCGAGACTGTTCCTAGGGGAGGGAGTCCGGGGCAGGTGGCCTTGACTCTTTCTCCTCCTCTGGTGGCGCCGGAGATGCAGACGGCGGTTGGGCGCTGGGGAGGCAGGCCGGGGCAGCTGGCCTAGAGCACCTCTTCCCCTTTGGCGGCTAGGGAGGCCGCATCCCTATGGCGTCGGGGACCCCCTCTAGCCAGAGAGTGGGTGCGGAGAGTGCTCGGGTAGGCGGCCCTCACGCTTTCCATCTCCCGGCGTACGGTTCCCCCGCAGCCACGCCGACTGTGCTGGGGTTGAGGCTGTGGCTTCACTCGCGTGGGGTCACTCGGGAGGAGGTCATCTTTGGAGGGATTCCGGATCCGTCTCTACGGGGCGACGGATGAGCTGCGTCTCCAGGACCACCCGGAGGTTGATGACATGCAGCAGCGGTGCGCGCATGAGGGCGGCCAAGCTTCGTGACATTGAGGTCACTACTGGTATGTCGGTCAACACTTCTAATTCTTTTTGCATTTTTCTAATAATGAGATTATTAATAATGCAAATCAATTAGGAGTTTCACTAGGTAGTAATGATAGTGAAATTTCCAACTGTTAATGATCTCCTAGATTTGGAAGCGGAACGCGCTTTAGAAACGATTCGAACTTAGCAGCGTAAAACCCATGAATGATGCAGATATTGATGCATTGGGGGTCAGGTGCTCGATAATTTTTGTGCGGATCTTGCACCATCCATTCCTGAGTCAGAGGAAGAGGATGAACTTTTGAGGCTGCAGTAGTTCGATCCACTGAGCCCGGTTGAGGACCGGGTGGAGGATCAAGAACCCTAAAACGCAAGTGGAAGCGGAAGATCTATCCTGCTTCAGCGGTGCGTAGGAGTGCTAGGATCCGTACTACTAAAAAAATTTCATGATGAAATATGAAAGGAATCTTTTGGAATAGCAGAGGTCTGAAAGACTTGGCTAAAAGAAGGTTTCTTGCAGATGCGTCTATCGAGCATAGATTGGATTTTATTGCTCTCTCGGAAATGTAGAGATAATTTTGCCCCAGTTTCTCAATACTTTATCGGGGTGTCGATTTCGATTGGCACTGCCTGCCTCCGAGAGGAAGATCGGGTGGGATCTTACTTGGAGTGAGATGCGATTCGCTGGAAGTCCGAAGTGTAGTGATGGGTGACTTCGCGGTTAAGTTTCGGGTTAGGTCAAAGCTGATGGGTTTAATTGGGCTCTGGTGGCGGTTTATGGTGCCGCGCAGCCCGAGCTTCAAACCAGAGTTCTTGGCGGATCTTGTTCGAATTTGCGGCTCGGAGCAGCTCCAATTTAGTTGGGGGTGATTTCAATATCATTAGGAGGAGAGAGGAGAACATAATGATAATTTTGACGCAGGTGGTCGTTTATGTTTAATACCATATTGAAAGCTTGGATCTGAGAGCGATAGAGCTTTCGGGTAGAAAGTCTTTAAATGTTTAAGAGGCGCTATTATGCTTTGTCCTTAAACCACGGATGCGTTTTGACGAAGTTATAGCTGGAGGTTCTAGACGACTCTAGCGAGACGCTAGTTTCAAGAGTGGGACAGGCATAAAGTATACAATATGTACGGTAATCAATGATGGATAAACAAATATAATATAATACTCTTTTCTTAATTGCATTCTAGGGCATAAATTCCAACATGAAACTGGCAAGTGGGTAGGACTTTCATATACGATTCACACACACGCCTTTATTTGTGGACGCAAAGATAGAGACCTCGGAACATGCCCACCGTATGCTGGAGAAGCAAAACATACTACTTGCTTCTTCGAGACTTCAGAAATGATCAAATCGCGCATGGGTCTTGAACGTGATGGCTTCTCGATCTGATGAGCTAGGCGAGTGGGCCTATAGGAGCAGGAAGGTAGGACTTCCGGCATTGGCTTAGCGCGCTGGTAAGAATAGATCAGGCAAGATCATTGAATAAGTTTCATTGCTTGGGTGCCCGATTGGCGCGATCAGTAATTTGTATTATCTTTAAGTGGGTCTTATGTATTAACGGTAACGAAAGAAAGAGGAACCGGGAAGCTCCTTGAGATAGAAGTCCAGTCTATCTTTCTTTATTCAGCTCACCTGCGATCATCGTTTAAAGAAATAGAAGGCGACAACATGAGACAGGACCAATTTATGCAATGCCAAGGGACGTAGGCCATATATTCTGCAAAATATGAATCCGGAGATGAGGGTGAAAGAGCTTCTTCCCGTCGAATGAGAATTTAGTAAAGATGGTGGAGCTTGCTGCCGCTCTGGGCCCAGTCACAAACGGATGTTTCTCGCTTTATTCAAAGAAGTGTTGTCCCTAAGGGAACGCAGACAGACTACAACTTCTCACTGATCAGTATTGCGCAATCCATCTATGAATGATACGAGCAGAATTCTTGCGAAGCTGGTAAGGAAGGTATGGGTAAAAGGAACGATTTTAGGACGGATAACCTAAAATTACTACATATAAGTACGTAAACCAAGGTCAGGATGTACTACACAAATACACTCCCAAAGCAAATTGTTTGGGCCACATATAAGTCTCTCTTTATCGTCATTTCGCGCTCTAACTGAGCGAAATTAGTGGTCCCTTGATGAGGTTTCTAAGCGAAAATTGGAGGAGCAATTTGATGTTTGTCAAAAATTACAATGTTAATCTTTAAAAGACTCCAGGATTCAAATTGTCAAATAAGAAGAAGAAAAGATCTTTTTGATTGCTAAAGTCAATATTTCTCCCATTTGGAGAAAGAGGTGTTTGGAAGCTAGTGCGCAGATGAAAAGACCAATTATTAATGGACTCATACGAGGCAGTGGATGGAGTCTTTCCTCGCGAACGCTGTTCTAGTTAAAAGTGTTGGATACTGAGGTTAAGGTAGGCTGGAGTGAATGGATCTTAACAGAACACATGTCTCCCATGATTATTCATACCTAGCACTGAGTAGACAACGTAAAGCTTATTCACTTAATTTTGGAACTAAACATTGCTATCAAGAAACGGATGCTGTGAGTGATCCATGAGCCAGTCAGGCGACTTGCACCTCCGAGTTCGTAAGTTTCAAAATTTCTTCACTAGAGCAAGGTTGCGGACTAATGGCCTTCATTCACCATCAGGACAGTATTGGAGCATATCTGGTGGTGCAAAAAACAGCATTCACCTATAAACCATGCTTTCACATGACAATGTTGAATGTCCGGGAATATCAGGAAACATAGACCACTAGAATTGGTTCTTCATAAAGAGACATCGGATCCCCTTGTCTCAGGCCCTTATGTGTTGGAAATAATGACCTATGTCGTCATTCACTTTAATTCCAACACTCCCTTTTTGCGTGAACGATTCTACCTGGCGTCGCCAGGCTTCATCAAAACCTTTCATATGCAAGGCCTGTTGAAGGAATGGCCATTTGACTTTATCGTATGCTTTCTCGAAATCCACCTTAAAAACAACTCCATATAGTTTTTTTGGTGTTTTGGAGCGTTTCATGAAGGACCACACCCCTTCTAGGATGTTTCTGTCCGGCATGAAAGCAGTTTGGGAATGCTGCACCACAGAATGCGCAATCTGCGTGAGCCTATTAGTCCAACCTTGGTGAAAATTTTGAAACTAACATTGAGAGGCAGATGGCCTGAATTGCTCAATTCTCACAGCTCCTTTCTTAGGAAGCAATGTTATGTTCCAAAATTTAAGTGAAATAACTAAAGTTGCCAGAGAATAGATCATGGAACATTGGTAGCAAATCCCCCTTAATAATATGCCAACACTTTTTATAGAACTCCGCCGGAAATCCATCGGCCCTGGAGCCTTATTGTTTTTCATCTGCGCAATAGCTTCAAACACCTCTTTCTCCGAGAACGGCAAAAAATATCATCATCAGCAGTAGTTGAGGCACATCCTCAATCCTGGACTCATCCAGGGACACACAATTATCCTCCGGAGGCCCAAACAACTGCTTGTAGTATTCGGTTATGTATAATTTTAGGTTATCCTGTCCTAAAATCGTTCCTTCATCTTGTTCAAGCTGAAAGATTCTCTTCTTTGTGCTTGCCATTAGCGATCAAGTGAAAGAATTGAGTGTCTCGCGTCCCCCTGGACAACTTTGCGAACCTTAGCCCGCAGCGCCCACTTTAATTCCTCTTCACGGAGAAGCTCTTTCAACCTCATCTCCGCCTCCAGTTTAGCATGAAGCTCCGTGGCTTGCAGAATTGTGGACTTCGGCTTTCAAATCTAGGGACTGAATAAGTGTATGGAGCCTTTCCTTTTCTCTTATAAATCCCACTAAGATGCTTAGCCCACCCAGCAAAAAACTTCTCAAATGCCTTATCTTATTCTGCCAGCGCTCAACCGAAGTCCTACTCTGCATCTTTAGCCATCCAGCTTACCAGATCGAAGAAGCCATCATGTTCAACCATGCACTCGAAAAGGGTTTTTGTTCCCCATGGTGGGATTGCTCTGAGTCACAATAAAGGCGTTGATGAGAAATTGCTCACGCGAAATTGCCTGGACCGAAAAAGCATGTACGGTTAATAGGGAAATTTTGTTCCCATCGACGTCGTAGGACCGATCACTCTCCAACAGTCGGGTTTGGCAAAGCATTACCCAAATACTCTGCCCGAAAGCTCTATGCTCTCAGATCCAAGCTTTCAATGATGGTATTAAACATAAACGACACCTGCCGTCAAAATTATCATTATTCTTTTCCTCTCTCTCCTAATGATATTGAAATCACCCCCAACTAGAATTGGGAGCTGCTCGACGCAATCATTCGAACAAGATCCGCCAAGAACTCTGGTTAAGCTCGGGCTGCGCGGCACCATAAACCGCCACCAGAGCCCAATTAAACCCATCAGCTTTCGACCTAACCCGAACTTAACAACGCGAAGTCCCATCACTACACTTCGGACTTCCAGCGAATCGCATCTCACTCAAGTAAGATCCCACCCGATCTTCTCGGAGGCAGGCAGTGCCAATCGAAATCGACACCTCGATAAAGTATTGAGAAACTGGGGCGCAAAATTATCTCTACCAGTTTCCGAAGAGCAATAAAATCCAATCTATGCTCGATAGACGCATCTGCAAGAAACCTTCTTTTAGCCAAGTCTTTCAGACCTCTGCTATTCCAAAAGATTCCTTTCATATTTCATCATGAAATTTTTTTAGTAGTACGGATCCTAGCACTCCTACGCACCGCGAAGCAGGGATAGATCTTCCGCTTCCACTTGCGTTTAGGTTTGCTTTGATCCTCCACCCGGTCCTCACAACCGGGCTCAGTGGATCGAACTACTGACAGCCTCAAAAGTGTCATCCTCTTCCTCTGACTCAGGAATGGATGGTGCAAGATCCGCACAAAAATTATCGAGCACCCTGACACCCAATGCATCGATATCTGCATCATTCATGGGTTTTACGCTGCTAAGTTTTGAATCGTTTCTAAAGCGCGTTCCGCTTCCAAATCTAGGAGATCATTAACAGAGTTGGAAATTTCACTATCATTACTACCTAGTGAAACTCCTAATTGATATGCATTATTAATAATCTCATTATTAGAAAAATGCAGAATAGAATTAGAAGTGTTGACCGACATACCAGTAGTGACCTCAATGTCACGAAGCTTGGCGCCCTCATAGCGCACCGCTGCTGCATGTCATCAACCTCTGGATGATCCTGGAGACGGTAGCTCATCCATCGCCCCGTAGAGACCGGATCCGGATCCCTCCGAAAGGTGATGACCTCCTCACGCGGAGTTGAGCACAGCCTCAACCTCCACTCAGTCGCGTAGGTGTCGGGGAAGGTAGCCGTGTAGTTGAAGCGTGAGGCCGCTACCGTAGCACTCCTCTTCCGCCACGCTCTTTGGCTAGATTTTTTCGGGGGTCCGATTGTTTTGTGTGATGTGTCGTTTTCCGTTTAATTGGTGGAAAGAGGGATTTCGTGTTTTTTGTGTTCCTAGCGGCCTGCGGCCGCGACAGCGCCCAATTTCGCGTCGGCATCCGTGTGCCTTATTTTTTTTTTTTTTTTTTTTTTTTTTTTATTATTTTAGTTGTGTTGTAGAATATGTGTATAGCCACCTGCCTTGTTTCGTCTTTTTTTGTATTTTTTGGAAGTGTGTTGGCAAAAGTGGATTGTATGTGTGTCGGGAGTTGAACTCGCGGTTTTGTATGTGTGTAGATGATGTGTGTATGTGTGTCATGTATTTTTTTCTCTTTGTGCGCTATCGGTATGATCTTCGTCTCTAATGTTCGTATATGTATGTGTGTAGATGTGTGTGTATTTTGTCTAGGGAGGTGTGATGTGTGTGTCGCATATTTACACTGTGTAGTTGTTGTGTGGCACGTTCTTTTTTCAGAGTCGGGTAGGGGCAGAGTGTTTGTGTATATGTCTATGTTAGAGTATTTAGTCTGGTTATGGCATTTTTTGTATGGAGTGTGGTGGGCTTCGTTCCGTCCTTTGTATTCTATTTTTTTTTTTCTTGGTGGTGTGGTGAGTAACGGGGCCCGAGCCATTGGGCAACTCTCATCAGCATCATCAACCGGTGCCTCCTTGGCTCCTGGCTAATCATCTCCCTCGTGCATATCTACAACAATCCCATTGATAGCCTCAGCAAAGAGATCTGTATCCTCAAACTCAATCTCGAGGTTGAAAACATGTCCCCTATATGTCCACTTGACCACATCAGGGACGAACTCAATGTCCAGCACACTCACCAGCAGTCGGGCCACCCCATGATACCCACTCTCTCGGTTTTCCCAACCATGATACCCAAGCTAGCCATGACCCGAGCATCCTGCATCGGCTCAGAGGGAGCCCCAAAAAATCGCAACCAAACCTGAGTAAGGGGCTTGCCCTGTGGCTCAGCCTTCTTCCACTCGTGGAACTCCAGAATGCATTTTGTGCCAGGTACTCTGCACAGCCCAAAACTCAACAATCTCTACAAATCCTCCACAGAGCTAGAACTCATGTCCGATCCCTGCTTCCTACTCTTCCACCTTCCGCGATAAAGACAGGTCGCCAGGAAAAAAATTATATGAGACCAGGTCTAATAGTTAGCAGGTGAGACCCATCCTGATGGATGACACGTGGCATTTACAAATCACAAAGCATCTAATCTCCCCCCCTGATTTCAGGTGGGGGTGGGGGTAGATGCTTTGTGATTTGTGAATGCAACGTGGCATCCATAAGAATGGGTCTCACCTGCTAATCCGTGAGACCTGGTCTCATAGAATTCTTTTCCGGGTCGCCAAGGCTCTCCTCATGAGTCCTGGCAACCGCAGATGGTGGTATTCCTGCAGAAACACCCTACGCAGATGGTGGCGACAGCGACCACAAACTTTGGACTGTATGCACATGTTGCACTGGAAATGAACTGGCACTTTCATACACGTAGAAAGAAATGCAGCCATCTCTGCCACCGGGGAGGAAGCAGCCGGTGGTGCAGCTCGCTGAGGGAGCGGAGACGTAGGCCGGCCTTGAGCTCGTCCAGCTCGGTATCCGGGAAGAGGCAGCCGGCGACCTTGGCATTCTCCTAGACCACCACGGATACATGAATTCATCTCGTACAGGGCCGGGCGGCGGCACCGGAGAACGGGTAGGCGCCGAGATTGGCATTGGGAGGGACCATAGGGGATTTGGGGGAGAGAGGCCATCGACGGAGAAGGAGACATGTGAGGATTGGGAGGATGGAGAGATGGATTCGAGGGGAGAATTCCAGGAACGGACCACGCAGCGCAGGATTTCTCTATGTCGCCTCCACCTGCTCAAAATTAAAAGAAGCAGTCATAAGAAAATAACATAGTTTTGTTTTTGCGGGGAAGAAAATAACTTAGTTGAGCGGACGGAAGCAGTGAAGTTGAGCCTGAAACTAACTAACATTAACTCATCTGAAGCAAACAAATACTAGCTACTAGTATTGATTTGCTAGTTGCTACGGTGCAGCAGCATATAAAGATTGGGATCGTTAGTGAACATGCTACAAGGGTTGAATGAACAAACCAATATGGCATCTCGATCAACCGCCTTAATTTTTTGAACTAATTAACATATAGATGATAGCAAAGAAAATGGAAGGGGAACAAGATTGAGCGAGGTGCAAATTAATTAAGCTTAAGCTGCGTACATATGTACCTTGCATCCTTTCCGCCACAGCTCCTTTAGTGTGCTGTCATCTTCAGAAATCTTGTCCATACCATGCAGCGTCAGGTGACTGAGGCACGGAAGGTGCAGCAACCCCACGGGGAGCTTGCTCATCTTCTTGCACAACTGAAGTATCAGGTGAGAGAGTTTTGGCATTGCCCCGTCCTCCATCCTCCACTCCTCAATGGAAAAATTAAGAAGTTCTAACTCTTGCAGCCGAGGGAACCCTTGGGAAGAGCAGCACATGGTCTGGCCTTTGTACCCACTCAACTTCAACACCACATGACAGGGATGCTTCTCCAGGATCGGCATCAGGTCTTGCTCTATGACATTAGCATGTAGAAGAAGACGACGTACGCTTTGTGGAAACTCAGCAGGCAGCATATCAAGCACATTAAATTTGTAGAGACTAATATCAACCAGGTGAGGCATGTTGTCAAATATGTTGAGCAACTCCGCTGGTATATAGGGGAACATCAACAAGGAGAAGGTTGTTAGTTGATTCAGCTGGCCCAAGAAAATCATCATGTCATGACAGCGGAAATCTGTGCCAACAGGATCAAGATACAACACAAAGCTCTGTAGCTCTTTCGGCGGCAGTCGCACACTCCTTGCAGGTGGTGGTGGAGAAAATTTTGTCCCACTGAGAAGGTAAACATGCCTTAGAGTAGGGATGTCCCAGAGCGAGTTTGGTACTCCTGACTTCAATTTCGTGCCCTTGACATCTATAGTATGCAAGTAAAGGAGTTTTCCAATTGAAGAAGGGAGCAACACACCTTCACAATTTCTCAGCCGAAGCAGTCTTATGTGAATGCACCCACCAATTACACTGAAGAAATCTTTTAGTGTTGAATCTTCAATGCAAATAACTCTCAGGAATCTCAGCTTAGGAAGGGACGCTGATGAGAGTCCAAAGCCAAGCAGACTTCGGACATTGGGCGTCATGGGTAAAATCCTCTTGAGCGACGGCATGCCTGCGTGCGTGTGCGACGACGACGGCATGCATGGGCGCGGCGTCCAGTGGGGTTGCGTTGTCCAACCCCTGCAGCATGTTGCCCAGCGCCGCCCCCTCCTCATCTTGCTTGGAAAGAGAATGGCAGATTAATGGATGGCGTTGGGAACAAGAAGAGATTGTAAGGAGGGAGGCTGGGGCGACAGATGTGTGCGGCGGGGATTTTTTTTGAACCGGGCTAATCTTCTTTCCATTATACTCCCTCTGTTCCATAATATAAAACGTTTTTGCAAGCTAACATTGCTTGTAAAAACGTCTTACATTATGAGACGGAGGCAGTAGAAATAACGGAAATACAGATTTGTCCAAGCTAAACCGAAAAGGGAAAGGGAAAAAGCGACTCAAGCATTCCAGGAAAACTCGATGTAGACGCTCGCAGTCGAAATGTCCACTACGAGGCAAAAATCCTGGAACACCATCAGCACACAACTACGAGTAGCAAAGTTTCACAGAACCCACATGGCCTTCGCTGAGGCCCCACAACATCTTATATAACAAAGTATCAGCAAAATCAACAAAACACAAAACAGGACAATTAGCATCTGATCGCAGCATATCCGAGCAGCTCATTCCAGCCCTCCTTCGATGTGTGCGGTCGCACATGGGCTCAACATCCTCTTAGCAGTATTCTTCAACAGCAGCGCGCCGTTCCGCGCCTTTCAAGAGTCCTGCCCAGTAATTTAAATGCATGCAAGCTCTGAAGACAATCTCAAAAGGAGATGCCAGTTTCTTATGTTCAAAAGGAGCTTGATTTGTGCAGTTCCAAATTGCCCAGCATATGGCCGCTAATCCCATGGTAAAATAACGTTCCAACCGACATAACACCAGATTGAGACATAGATCGGTGCCAAGCACCACTCCAACCATGTGCGGCGGGGATGGATGCTAGATGGGGTGCGTGGGTGTGTGCTGCTCGTGTAGGCACTACAAGAAATATGTCAACTAGTGACCTTCTCTCAGTGACCTTGAAAGAATTGGTCATAGATCTATGACCATTTTAGACCAATTGGTCAAAAGCTGTTCGGGGGCTCCAAACCCTAAACCATTGCGACCATTTTGGTCAGAAAGGTCGTAATTTCCTTACATGAAATGGTCATAAAGCAAACAGCGCTAGTCCGCTTCCTTATTTCTAGTTGTTAACAATCAATATAGATGGTCATAGCCTTGTAAATTGTGGTGGGTTGCTATGACTAGGCGCCACCTCATCAGTTTTGCCTATGTGTCATGTCCATGTGGCAGTTTTTGCCCTAGGTTGTGAAGCAACCTATATTTCTGTCATTCCCAAAATTGCCAAAAAAATCTCATAAATTCTTTGGGTCATATCTTCATCAAATATGTAAAAACCTTCCTTTCCTAGTTCAAAAATAATTCAAAAATATTCATTTTCCTATTCTGTTCAGAACAACAGTTTGTGAAGGAAGTACCACTTTGGCATGTCCAAATGGTATCCATTTTCTACAGTGCTTTCCTCTACCCAAATAACCATGCTCCACCAAATGCCAACTCAATCCATTCATTATTTTGAGCCCAACTTCAACATTCGTATTTATATCCAGTGTGGTACGTTGCAAAGCAAGTACCACCTAGGCTCCTCCTTTTGAGCTGAAAATTTGTGAAGACGGTCTTCTTAGTAACTGATCATCCTCAGCCAAAACTCACGCCCATTAGCCATGTACATTTCCCGTACCGCTAATCAAACACATGGCTGCTAATTCATGTTTGAGCATCGATCGGTCTCCTCGTGAGAATCTTATGTTGTAATTTTCTTCCTAGCACCTACCTGGGGAGTGCCCAACCCACTAGACATGCCTAGGCTACCCAGAACACATGGCAACGCCACGGTCACGCGGTGACCATGCGGCGGGCATGCGAGTTTACGCGCTCTAGAGTTGGGGGCCTCGGCCACCGCCTGAACCTCGACGTATCGCTACCAAACCATGTATTTATGATTAAATAGGTACTTATATAACTATAAATGATTTTTGGAAAAAATAAATAGTAAACTATGAGGCAGCTGCAGTTCAAATTTGACCCGCTTCCTACTGAATCGGCAGGAATTTGTCTTTTTCACCAAAGGTGGATCAAAACTTTTGACACCCAACCATTTTGTCAATTGTGCATTAAATATGGCCTAGTATTTTAGAAAATTGATTTGGTCTAATTTTGCAACAAATATATGGTAGGTCCTTCACAAAAAAACTCATTTTGGGCACTCGGAAAATGGAAAATGTATTTTCCGTGCAAAGAAAATGAAAACTCCCTTAGGTTGCATGCATGTTTACATTCAGTACTGCCAGCACTGGCCATTAATAGCACTTGCTATTGTGGTTCACCTGTTATATTAGGAAATGCAGTTGGTCTTGAGATGCGTGCTTCCCTCATCTTTCCCATATCAAAATCATGTCTATGAATTGGTGTGCTTGAAAACCAAGGAATGCTTCTATTTCTTGTCGGTGTTCTTATTCTGGTATAAGATGAACCAGCTCGTTATTTGTTTGGTGGTTTGGTTTGCATACATGTTCTTTTTCTACAGAAATATGTTGTGGTTCCTTGCAGAATAAATAAGTAACCATTATAGATAATCTTGTAAATGTAAAATTCTTGGAATTATTGTTTTCCTGCTGTATAATTACCTATTTATTATTTTGCTGATGTTGTAAGTTAATGATGACAACCAGGGCATCCACCGCCACGATGACGCTCCGCACATGGTCCAACTCGGCTACAACCTCCTCTACCGCGTACAACGGCCGCGGTTGTCTGCGGCATCAAGTACAGCCAGCCCATCTCCTACCTCTAGCTCCCTCTTTTGTTCTGCTGTAGAACTACCTTGCTCTGTTCTAATGCATCATATTTTTTTTTTCATAAAATGCTCTAGTGAACTAGATTCATACATAAGTTGGCTACTTTTCCTCAAGTTATTTGTGCATTTATAAACCTATTTGAACTTTTCTTGTTCTTGAATGTATCCATGCATAAATGTTTTATACAGATAGTTTTGGAATGTGTTTTTTTGTTAGCTTATGACATGTTCCAGTTTTAGTTTTGTTGTTAACCTCTATAATCCATGTCAGCATATAATAAGTATATGAATGAATCCGTTGAGTATCTGAAACTAGATGTTTTGTTGCTCATAGTAACTAGATGTCAGTTTCTCATCACACACTGTTATTATCACTTCATGGCTTGATCTGTTGTGTCAGGCTGTTGTAGGTGCTGAACTGTGATCATGTCTTAATTTTCATGCATGTTTCTTTCCGGACTTAATCTTACTAAATAGCACCCCATCACTTGTTGCTGTTGTTATTCACTATATCCTCGATGTTCTGTTTTTTCTTGGCAGATATTTTGCCTAAATTCAAGACGAAAGAAGATGTTCAAAGAAGCGCCAATACATTTTTGTATAGCAAGTTATGTAATAATAGCTGGATTATTTGGGCATTGTGAACTCCAGAATTTCATGTATCTTCTTTGTTTTTGAATGAAATGTTGTATGTGTGTTGATGTAACAGATTGTTGCTTCTTGTTATTTGAAGTATTACACTTGTTTCTGTCTATTTTGATTTAAATATTGGTTGTTTAATTATTGACATATTGAAATCCGAGGAACATGACCATGACAACAAGGACCCACAAACCAGAATCGGAAATTTGGGACCCACTTATCAGAACCTGACAATTGGGACCTATTTGAAAAAAGAAAAACCGTGCCACAACCCAAAAATAAAAAGGCCGAATTATAGGGCCTGGCCCATGTAGTTTACCCAAATTGAAAGAAAAAACAACAACAAATGGGCTGAATTAATGGGCTCGGCCCATATAAACACCGAATTGGACCGGGCTGATTCTTGTGCCACGTTGGATGCCTACATGGCCTGGGGAGGCTGCTAGTGACCAAAACAAAACAATAGGCATATTTTGGTCGTAAACGTCCACGACCTTTTCACAGAGAAGGTCGTTAATTTCAATTTACGACCGCTAACTTTTGACCTTCTGTTTTTGGTCAAAAAAGGTCGCAAATGAAAAACAATGACCTTTCAGTGACCAATAGTCAAGGTCACAAGTTGACATATTTCTTGTAGTGAGGTCAGGGAAAGGGGGTCGCTTCATACAAAAGAAAAAACAGAGCAGTGATATTTTCGTGGGACTGAGGTATCTCAATTTTGCTCCTGGTAGTTTGGTCTCCTGCTCCGAAGATCAAGAATCACCTCTATGCAATGTAGGCATCACTTCACTCAGCACTTTATAATCGATACTCTGTAGAAAATTCCCAAGATATTAGTTTTCTTATCTACCATGTGTGCCGTTACTGGTCATGCCTTTGTTCTTAGACTCTGAACTTGATGCAGATATTAACTGAAGCCTCTACACAGGCGTGAATCGAGTCAGGTGATTACTTGTTCACTTATCATGGAAAGAGGAACATAAGTACTCCCTCTGTTAATTAATATAAGAGCGTTTAGTTCACTAATTTAGTATTCTAAATGCTCTTATATTAGTTTACGGAGGGAGTACATCACAAATCAGGTTAGCGATCGTCTCGATGGCATTGTCTCATACGCACGGCATCGTCTCGATGGCGAACCAAATTTATTTTTTTGGGTTAGCGATCAAGGTTACAATGAGGCAAACTGCAGGTAGAACATACATATCTGGCATATGCTTCGCCGCACCGAGCACACGGGATATAAAACACAGATATATCAATGTAGTACAAAAGAATATCTAAAGTTTTACAAGAAATTGGTCCATGTAAAAAGGGGAGAATAAGCTTAAGTTGCCAAGCATGACCATTTTGGCTGAACGGCCACACACACACACGGAACATTGTAACCAATTCATGTATCAAGAACCACACTACTCCACAATCTTTCAGGAATAAACGTGATGCATCAGCACCCAAAAGTATTAATCGATGCATATGGATTTGTTATGAGCAAATAAGACATGCATGGCTCTGCTCTGTACAAGGAATAAGATCCAGTTTCTTTGAGAAATCTTTGAGAAATAAACTTGATGCATGAGTACCCAGGTATTCATCGATGCATATGGATTACTTACAAGGAAGTAAAACATGGCTCTGTACAAGGAATAAGATCCAATTTTTGGACTGTACATTTTGCACTAGAAATTAACACCTGGAACAGACACTTTTGCACCCGAATGAAAAAAAGAAAAAGCAATCAGACCCATCTCCGCCGCCGGGGGAGGAGGCGTTGCCCACCCTCCCGTGCGGCGCTAGGCTTAGAGTTGGGGGGAGTCGCAGACGGCCGGCGGTGGTGTTGCCGAAGGCGGAGGCGTAGGCCAGCCTTTTAGCTCATCGAGCTCGGGGGAGAGGCGACCGGCGACCTTGGCACCGGGAATGAAGGTCGGTGTCGTGCAGCGGCTCTCCTGGACCGCCTCAGCTCCATCTCATAGACGGCCGACGGCACCGGAAGATGAGAAGGCGGTGAGATTGGCATCGGAATGGCGGATCTTGACGGAGGAGCGAGGGGACATTGGAGGAGAGAGGTTGTCGCCCATGGCATCGAAGGGAGGGGGGGGGGGGGGGGGGGGGGGGGGGGGGGGGGGGGGGGGGGGGGGGGGGGGGGGAAGGAGGGATTTGAGGATTGGGAGGAATGGGTTCCAGAATGAACCGTGAGGGGACAGGGGTGTGGGGAGCGAGGAGGGTGACAGATTTTAGATGAGAATGAAGATGAATTCGCCGCGCCCTTCAGATCTGCAATCACTCCCTAATTTCCACCTGCACAAAAAACAAAGCACTCATAAGACAAGCGCAAGTATAGACAGCAATGAAAATGAAAGATGTGGCAAATTAACCATGCTTAAGCTGCGTATAAGTATGTATACCTCGCATCCTTTCTGCTGCAGCTCCTTTCGAGTGCTGTCATCTTCAGAAATTTGGGGCATATAGTATAGCTTCAGGTGACCGAGTGCAGCAACCCCACGGGGAGCTTGCTCATCTTCTCGCACCCCCAAAGTGACAGGTGGAAGAGCTTTGGCATTGCCCCGTCCTCCATCCTCCACTCCTCGGTGGAAAAATGATGAAGTTTCTAACTCTTGCAGCCGAGGGAACCCTTGGGAAGAGCAGCACATGGTCTGGCCTTTGTACCCACCCAACTCCAACACCACCAGGCGGGGAAATTTCTCCAGGATCGGCATCGGGTCTTGTTTTAGGACATTGGCAAATAGAACAAGACGACGTACGCTTTGTGGGAACTCAGCAGGCAGCTTATCGAGCACACCAAATCGGTAGAGACAAATATCAACCAGGTGAGGCATGTTTGCAAATATGTTGAGCACCTCCGCTGGTATATTGGGGTTCATGGTCAAGGATAAGGTTGTTAGTTGATTCAGCTGGCCCAAGAAAATCATCATGTCATGCCAGCAGCGGAAATCAGTGCCAGCATTACCAAGATCCAACACAAAGCTCTGTAGCTCTTTTGGCTGCAGTCGCACACTCCTTGCAGGTGGCGGTGGAGAAAGAAAAACAATTGCGAAGGTAAACATGCCTTAGAGTAGGGATATCCCAGAGAGTTTGGTACTTGTGAGTCCGATGCCCAGTTCTTTAGTTCTATAGTCTGCAAGTAAAGGAGTTTTCCAACTGAAGAAGGGAGCACCACACTTTCACAATATCTCAACCTAACCAATCTTAGGTGAATGCACGCACCAATTACACTCGAGAAATGTTTTAGTGTTGAATATTCAATGCAAAGAACTCTCATGAATCTCAACTTAGGAAAGGACACTGATTTAAGTTTAAAGCCAAGCAGACTTCGGACATTAGGCGTTGCAGGTAAAATCTGATCACTCAAAGTTTGAAAACTAAAATGATAAGACATCAAGTTATCAGACGATGATGATGCACCAGCTTGGCCTGCAATTTTTTTTTGAGTGCATTACATGTCAGAGAAAAAGCTAGCCGCATAAAAGGACATATAGTAAATTTAAAAAATGGAATCAATTAATACGAAGAAACCAGGGGATGAAACCTGGCCTGCAGTTTTGTCGATGGCATCAAGAAAACCATCAGGCTTTACACTTTATGCTTCCGGCTCGTATGTTGTGTGGAATTGTGAGCGGATAACAATTTCACACAGGAAACAGCTATGACCATGATTACGCCAAGCTATTTAGGTGAGACTATAGAATACTCAAGCTTCTCTGAGCCAACTCGGTCACATAATTCCGTGCTGTTTCTTCTATTATATGCTTTGGTGTATGTGGAACGAAGTTTTCTGCTATCCATAATTCAATAAGATCCGACACAGATATTATGTAGTCTTCGGGAAAAGCAGCAAGATAGAGAAAACAAGCTCTTAAATAATGATTTGGCAGGTCCTTGTAACTGCGAGCCAGTATGTCCCGCATCATCTGTCCATTCTTGGTTGATGGCCAATCAGAGAGTATATCAGACCATATCTGTGCATTCAGATTTTTTGATAGATAAACCCCCAAAATTGCAAGTGCAAGTGGCAATCCATCACATTTCTTTGCAAGCTTTCTCCCAAGTTTTTCAAACTCGTCCATATCACATATGACAGACCTTTTGTATGATGGTAAAGCTTTGCAACTAAATAGTTCCCAACTTTTCTCTTCATCTAACTTCTTCAAATGATGAACATAGGTTGGCATTTGAACATGGTTAGCAACATCTTCCTTCCGGGTGGTTAATAATACTCTACTACCATTAGTTGCATCTGGAAAAGCTTTAACCCTTTTATTTATCTGGTCCCATGTGTCGGTTTCCCACACATCATCAAGAACTACCAAGTATCTTTTTTGCAATAGAAAATCATGGATCTCCTTTCCCACCTCATACTCATTCATCTTAGCAATTGACTCATCTCTGCCCCCCATTATTTGTTTCATAATATCCTTTAGTAAATCAATGCCCTTGAATTTTTGAGATACAGTGACCCAAGAAGTTGCCTCAAAGTGTTGTTTGACACTAGATGAAGTGTATACTTTTCTAGCGAGTGTTGTTTTTCCAGCCCCACCCATGGCAACTATGGAGACAGCACTAAGAGTTATGTCCTCTTTGTCAACTAACTTGCCAACTATTTCTTTGTACTCATCCCCAAAACCAACAAGGTCAATATCTTCATAGTTTTGGTGCATAATACCATAATCTTGTGGATACTCATCCTCAATATGAACCTTTTCTAAATCACTATTGTCCAAATTGATTTTCAGACGGTTTGCACCATCGGCGGCGCTGAGGGTATTCGTGTGTATTCGTATGAATACCCATTATTGAGCGCAAAAAAAATTAATACATACTCCCTTCTCTCGACGCACGCGCCCACCGCTCGCTCGTTCGGTCGTTCCCCAATCCCCCCACTTCCCCTGCTCTCGACGCACGCCGCACGCGCCTACTGCCCTAGCCGCCCAGCGACCCCCGCTCACCGCCCGCCGCCCCGCCCGCCCTCAGCCGCTCAGCGCCGCCGCCCGCCAGTGCTCGCCGGCCGCCAAGACCCAGCGCCGCCAGTTCTCGCCGGTCGATCGGGGGCTGCACCGACCGGACTGCATCGCCGCCCCGCCCCGGCGCTCGTCGGACGCCGGCTGCCCCGCCCCAGCCCCGTCGTTCGCCCCTCTTCTGCTATTCATCAGTGTCCAGTCCCAGCCGCCCATCGCCCGCCGCGGCGCCGCCCAGCCCAGGGACCAGCGCCAGTTTTTCTCCCCCCTGCGGTCAGGTACAGTCCTAAAAAAAACAAAATGTCAGTTTTTTAGTTGATTCGATTTTGCTTACCTAATTATTGCAAGTAGTTGATTTAATTTGTAGATGCTAATTTCTTCCTTGTTTTGTTGTAATGTAGATGAAGAAGAAGAATGAGACTGGTGGTGGCAGTAGGATTTTTGCATTGTGGGAAAAAGCTTCAAAAGCAAAGAAGATTGATGAAACGTCTACACCGAATCAGAGTGCAGCTGCATCGGGTACTTGTACCTCTCATGTTCAGCTTGAGAGCAATTTGCAATTGGCGTTAGTGCAAGCACCGAATGCGGAACGTGAACCGGAGAGCAGAGAAGCAACCCCAACCCCAATTGTAAAAGATGCTGAAACAAGTGATGCAGATGATGACCCAATGGAAGCAGATTTGGAGGCACTCGAACCTGATCCTGGGAAGCGGATTCCCATCTCAATGTATGCTGTCAATGACCAAGATAGAGTAAGAAGAAGATATATTGAGATGAAGCCATGTCAACCAAAGAATCATAACTTTGAGTATACAAATAAAAGTGGAGTTGACCGTCGCTTTTTCCGTGCTTGGTTTAAAGAATTTCCATGGATTGAGTATAGTGTGACAAAAGATAGTGCTTTCTGCTTTGTTTGTTATTTGTTCAAGGATAAGACAAAATATCCCGGTGGAGATGCATTTGTGAAGAATGGATTTAGGAACTGGAACATGAAATCGAGATTGAAGAAACATGAAGGTGAGGTTAGTAGTGCTCATGCTGAAGCTCAAGAGAAGTATGATATGTTCACTACACCACAAGCATCAATTAGGGAGTCTTTTGCTTCAAACACCTCACAATATAAGGCTTTGTATAAGCAGCGTTTGACATGGACACTCAAATGTTTGAGATTTCTATTGCACCAAGGCTTGGCATTTAGAGGACATGATGAAAGTGAAAACTCACTAAATAATGGAAATTTTCTTGAGCTTTTAAATTGGCTAGCTGGAAATTTTGAAGAGGTTGATAGGGTTGTTCTAAAAAATGCTCCACAGAACTGCAAGATGACTCACCATGATATACAACATGAGCTAATAAAATATTGTGCACAGGAGACTACAAAATTAGTCATTGAAGAACTTGATGGTGGCCACTTCGCAATACTTGCAGATGAGTCTAGTGACGTGTATCAAAATGAACAGTTGGCAGTTTGCTTGCGTTACGTTGATAAGAAAGGAAGGGCTGTTGTAAGATTTCTTGGTCTTGCTCATGTTCAAGATACTACCTCTTTGACACTTAAAGCTGCTATTGAGCAAATGCTTATGAAGTACAATTTGACCTTTGCAATGGTTCGTGGACAAGGATATGATGGGGCTAGCAACATGAAAGGTAATGCTAATGGCCTAAAAAAACTGATTATGGATGAGTCTCCTTCTGCCTATTATGTTCATTGTTTTGCCCATCAACTACAATTAACTCTTGTTGCTGTTGCCAAAGAGAGTGGTGATTGTACTTGGTTCTTTCAACAACTTGCACACTTGTTAAATGCTCTTGGCATGTCTTGTAAAAAGATGAGAATGCTTCGTATAGCTCAGGCTGAGGAACTCATTGATGCATTGGAATTGGAAGAAGTAGAGACGGGGAGTGGGCTGAATCAGGAAATGGGTTTGGGAAGGCCATGTGATACACGATGGAGCTCTCACTTCAAAACCGTGAACCATGTCATCTGTATGTATGGTGCAATACGACGAGTCCTCATCAAGATTGGAAAAGAGTACCATGGTGCGGAGGCGCAAGCGGCTCTAAGCATGTTGACACCATTTCGATCATTTGAGTTTGTTTTCATGGCACACTTGATGCAAGAAATATTTGGATACACAGATGAGTTGAGTAGAGCTTTGCAAAAGCAAGACCAAGATATTGTTCATGCTATTGAGCTTGTTGATATCACAAAGTATCACTTGGAGGGTTTGAGGACTGATCCTGGATGGGATGATTTTCTCAAAAAGGTCACATCTTTTTGTACAAAGCATAAGATCAAAATTGTTGATATGGAGGGTCCTTACTTTCCCGCTGGCCGGCCTAGAAGGGGTTTCTTTAATGGTGCAACGAATTACCATCGCTTCAAAGTTGATATGTATGTGAGTGTCATTGATAGGCAAATTAGCGAGTTGAATGGCAGATTTGATGAGGTAAACACAGATCTACTTTCTTGCATGGCAGCATTTTATCCACTTCGTCTATTTGCTGCTTATGATCAAGAGAAATTGGTTAGGCTTGCTACAAAGTTTTATGCTAATGATTTCACAAGTGATGAACTGGCAAGACTTCCATGTCAACTAAACATGTATGTTACTCATGTGCGTAGAGATGAAAGGTTTCAAAACTTGAAGAATCTGTGTGAGCTTTCAGTTATGCTTGTCGAGACAAACAAGCATGAACAATACTATATTGTTTACAAGCTTCTTAAGTTGGTATTAATTCTGCCAGTAGCTACTGCTAGTGTTGAAAGGGTGTTCTCTTCAATGAACTATGTGAAGAATAAGCTAAGGAGCAAAATGGGTGATGATTACTTGAACAATTGTTTGGTTACATTTGTTGAGAGAGAATTCTTTAATCAAGTAAAGGATGAGGATGTCATCAATCTCTTCCAAAAAGGCGATCGTAAAGTTATATTGTAAGATGGGATATCATCAATCTGTCAAATAAAAGGTACTGGTGTCTTTATGTTCATGTATAATTAGTATGGTCTGATGCATTAAAAAATTACTATTGTCGCACTGGTGTCTTTATAGTACATTTAGAGTATTTTTATGTGCCAATGAATACCCAGCCTCAAAATCCTGGCGCCGCCACTGGTTTGCACTATCAGTTATCTCACTGATCTTCCTTTTTACACGCTGTATTTCAGCACCAATTGTGTGAAGGGTAATCAGGTCACTTGGCAAGCGAGCATACCTCGAGATGGCACCCATGAACCCCTTCTTGAGCCTGTTTCGCTTCTCCATGTAGTCAGCCGCTTCAATGGCATTCTGGGCCTCGTATGCCGCATCCCTGATCTGGCTGACCCAGGTAGCCACAAGCTCATCTCCTGATCTCCTTTTGGTGTCGGCGGATTTAAGGTAGCTCTTTAGCCGCTTCAGTTCATCCTTCAAGAATCCCACTTCAAGGTTGACGCCGCACAGGAATGTGGTCTCCTGGACTGCAAGGGTGCTCACGTTGCCAAGCACGGAGCCAATGGCCGACTCGGCCATTAGTTTCTCCGGGCTCTCTGCCCTCAGAGATGGAATGCTTGACGAGGGATGAGTGGGTGGAAGAAATTGAGCAGGTGTGGCTGACCAGGAACGATTTGATGGCGTCTGGTATTGTATTTCTTGTTGCTTTGAGCTTGGTTGTATATATAGCAGAGCAGATTCAGCTCAGTTCATGTAAATAAGGGAAAGAATATGGTGTGCTTCCGGGGAGGGCTAGAGGTTCTTTACCTTTGCTGTGACATGAAGGCAAGGTATTAGTAAGATGCATGCAAGGCAAAGAAGCTCCCCACACCTTTGCTTGAGTCGCAGTTTTAGCATCATTCAATGGCATCTGCATCCAGCCCTGGCAGATGCTTGTCCTATGAACTTTTTGCTTCCCAAGGTGTCATCTGTTGGGTGCCATGGCCTTCTCGTAGTGGGCCTCATGGTCTCGTGACACACACGGTGACAGCGACGCAGATTGGGCCTCGAGCACACACCAAAGCCCACAAATAATTGGCGCATCCCTTCTCGTCTCCCCTCCCTTCTCCTCGCTTGATCTCGCGTTGGTGTCTTCTGACGCGAGGGTCGATGGTGTGCAGGATTTGCTCGTCAGCCTGAAAATGTTGGAACCACTAGTCTCTACTCCTTTGTTGATTTGGTTTGTGTACCATTATAAATACGTCATAGGGGAATCACTGCCCTCTGAATTTATGCTCCCAGGGGGACAAAATTTGAATGAAAAATATGAATTCATAGAAGAGGACAGTATTGCTGATCCAGAAATACTATTATACAAAAATACTATTGCAAATCTCACCTCATCTGCATCAGTGCATGGATGTTGTAGCATTTGCTCCTTCTGAATATTGGCCTTTAATTTGCTCAGTATCTTCCGGCACATGCATGGTGCAGTAATCTCTTTTCGGAACATCATGCTTATGCTTGTGCTTTCTAGGTGTTGTTTTGCTGGAACGTTTCAAGGAACGACCGAAAGAAACCTCACTTGATGCAACCGTTCATGATAGACTTGCACTATAAGGGGATCCTGATGGGGATATTACCATCAGCAGTAGCGTTTCCGTGGTGTCCAGGTGGCATTTTCTCACAGCATACATACGCTGCATTGTGTTCAAATTAAACACATATACAACTTGATTTCAATTTTTGTTGAAACCAAGGAAAAAAATAGCACGCTATGCAAAAGAGTGCCGCCCCTTAAAATACGCGATGAGCATGCTATAGCACGCTATATCGTACTATTAGCGAGACACTGTACACTGATTTATTTAGCGAGACAATTCTCTACACGTTATAGCTTCTATTAGCGATGCTACAATGCGTTATTTTTTTCCAGTCATTAGAACGCTTTAGCTAAATTTAGTCAGATCAATTATACATTGGTTCCTTCTTATTCTGAAACTTGCTATAAGTTTCTGAAATCTTACGGCTCTTCTTGAAGTTCATTGCATGGTAGTTATGGTCACTACTGGAATCAAACCCTATGCCGAGTACTAGAAACACTCGGCAAAGGGCCAAAAACACACGGCAAAGGCTTTGCTGAGAATTGTTCTCGGCAAAGACCACCCGGCGTACACCTCTCAAGCAAACAGCACTTTGCCGAGAGCCAATGCGTAGGACAAAGTGTGTCTCAGCAAAATAAAGTGACTTCATGGCTGTTGGTTCCGTCTGATCTTTGCCGAGAGAACTTACAGTCAGCAAAGTGGGACACTACTGAGTGTCTCACTAGGCCTAACTGTAATAGACCAGTTCATCAACTACTACTTACCGAGCATAGCTCTTGGCAAAGCCACAACCAATTGCCAGCGCATGCTTCTTTGCGAGCATCGCTCTCAGTAAAGGTAGGTCTTCCGAGTGCTTTTGTCAGTAAAGATTCGTTGCCATTATTGTTTCTGCCTCTCTTTCATCAATCCCTGCACCAAAAAACAGATATACAATACACAAGCTTCATATGAGGTCCAACAAACTCAGAAAGGGCTTTTATATGGTCCACCCAAGCTTAACAAAAAACTCACATAAGCATTATATAAATAGTTCACACAAGCTTCATGTGAAGTCACAAAGTGGTTCTCTAGCACAAGTGCCTACTTACTAAGAAACAAAGTGGTCATTGCATGTTTACATGCGGCCACATGATAAAAGAAACACCACAACTAGGACGAATCGAAAGAGAAATATCAAGTTCTTCAATCCACTCAACCCGATAAGCCGTTTCTGGCTTGCACCATTACCTAATTCAGTGTTTCTCTTCTGGTCAAGCACATACTGATTGTAATGATTCTCTTCCTCCTCTCTACTATTGAACTAGTCGTGGGAGTTGCCTGGGTAATGAAGTACTTGTTCATTGAATGCGCACCATGAATCCTAGACTCCTCGACACCTACCTCTGTACACCGCGTATTACCACCTCTTCAAAGAAACAGAAAAAGATGGCAGAGAAGGAATGCAAGGTTAAAATAACTAGCTACATAACTATATACACAGAAGCATACCACTTAATCCACGTAAGCATTCATCACTCATATATCCGACGTTGCCGTTGCCATTGATGTCGGGGTTGGTGTTGACGTTGGCGTTGACGCCAAGCAGTGGGGTTGGTGTTGACGTTGTCGTCGAAGTCGTCGAAGAGGTTGTCGGCGTCGGGGAAGAAGTCGTCGTTGGGGAAGTGTTCATTGGCGTCCGTAGCGTCCATGATGAAGAAGTCAATAGTCGTGCAGAGCGCTCCCCAAAAACCTTATCACCCTTCTTCTGTACAAGACTCAAAGAGGTGGAATTTCGGAGGCCTATTGTCCCGACGTATGATGCACGCGCAAGCTCGGGTGGGGAAGAACCTTGCAGTAGCACAGTGGTATAGAACTCGGTGGTGGAAGGGGCTATCTGATGTGTCTCTCTGGAGAGGAGTGACCTCTCTTTTATAGGCACATGAGAAGTAGGCAAACAGGCAGCGACGGGAGGTGAAGCAAAAGTGGGAGACGAAACGAGCATGCAGCAGTCGAAGGGTGCAGCGTTCGTATTCAATCTCCACTAGAGAAAAAGGTAGTGACCTTTCGTATACCAGTCATGCGTAGCGAAAATTTAGACAACGACGCTGTGGCACGTCGTGACGAGGCGTGGGTGGCGGCGGGGGAGGAGCGTGCGTGAATGTCTCTCTTGTTCTCATCCTCATACACATGGAGAAACAAGTTCCCTTATAAGGAGGTCCAACTCCCACTACGTGAGCAGTATGAGACTAAACTTTTATCCCACCTCTTGCCTTGCATTAATGGGCTGAATGGGCCTATAGGATTCATTAGAAATTCTGAAAATGCTATTGGACTGGCCGAAAAATAGATTAAATTCCAGCATGTTCTGTTCAAGAAATAACTTTGGTAGACCGATGAAGCTCCAACACTTTGGTATGTAATAAATAGATCATCACAGCAAAATCCCTAGTACAATTATCGTATCGATTCTCGGTGCAGCAAAACGTGCATATCCATCTAGTTTAGGGTTGAAGGACAATTTTATTCCAGCGAACCCTATCCCACTACGCAATCATGTGTTTCTCAATCTTGTTTTCCAGCTCATCCTTCGAAGCTCTGGAAACCTGGTCCACGAGCACTCGTTCCTTAACAAACACGAACGTCGGCATGATCGAAACATTGAACTTGAGAGCAAGTAACTATTTGTCACGTAGATATTTTGTTAGCACAATAAATAATAATCTGCGCAGACGGTATTCTGTAAACAGTGTCATAACCTTGATTTCGTCAACATCGACCTCTAGGAAAGTAACATTTGTAAGCTTCTTGGCAAGGTCATGGAAGACTGGAGAAATGAGGCGGCATGGCTCGGACCATGTTGCACTGAAGTAAACCACCACCTGTTGCAAGAAGGAACAGGTCAATATGAATTTGACAGAAATGTCGAAAAGTGTCGCTCATTTACACTATTGCTATTTCTTTGGCAGTGACTACAAAATTCATATGTGTCGATATGGAGAAGTGTCGGTCACTTACAAGAAGAAACGGGTAAATATGAATTTGGCAGTTACTAAAAGATTTGGTCAATATGTCCAATCTTAGACAAACGCTAATGGACTTTTGTGAGCTCCGTGTATGAAATTTGTGATTTTTTTCACTACGTACCAACTAGGAGATGCGTGATTACAACAAAATAGCAAATCTTGAGGAAACCAATGGAAGATGAACAAGTACTAATAAGAAAGTAAACAATTATAAAAAGGAATTACAAAAAAAGGAAAAAAAGAAAAAATGCAGTAAAAAAAGTTTCAGAAACCTAGGTTCCGAAAACCGGTAAAAACTATCTCGAAACCTTTTAGAAGGTTCCCAAACTGGCTGAGAAACAGTTCATGAACCCGTCCAACTCAAGCGAACACGCTCTTACTAGGCCGTCCCAGCTTAACGCTCGTAGCGACAGTGACGCGAATCTTATGGCTCACAATAAGGGATAAATTGAAATCACTAATGAAGAAATACTCCTTTCAAAGATGACTTCCACCTTCTCAGGTTGCGATAAGTGGCGCATTGCTGTGCCACTTGTCGCAACCGGTGAATTTTCCATTTTTTCGTAGATCTGTTCATTCAAAATGTTTTCTCTCTTAAACCGTGCATCCAAATCTCAAACCGTTTTCACCGTTGGATTCCCCGCGTCAAGATCTTCAAAACTAGATCCTATATTGATAGGTTTTGACAAACTTTTTTGTCAAAAAAAACCGGACGAAAAAACCACACTGGGAGCACTTTTTTTTTCGCTTTACGAAAGCAGTTTCCGAGAGGAACGGCCGTGCCCCTCGCGGAAGCAAATCCGTGCCTCTCACAGAAGAAAAACAACGTAAGGAAAAACATGTATTTTTTCCCGCATGAGGTAATCTATGCCTCTCGCGAAAAAAAGAAAACACGTTCTTTTTTCGTTTCCGAGAGGTACAACTATGCCTCTCGTGGAAGTAAATCTGTGCCTCTCGCGGAAGCAAAACCGTGCTTCTCACGGTAGAAAAAAGGAAAAGAAAACATGTTTTTTTCTCATTTCCGAGAGGCACGGCCGTGCGTCTCGCGGAAGCAAAACCGCGCCTCTCGCGGAAGAGAAAAAAAATGTGTTTTTCGTGTGAAAAGTTAAGAAAGGCCGGTGAAAAAACCGAAAGGGCAAAACAAAAGAAGGAAAAACCCCATCTAATAGGCCAAAAATGCGAGCGGAAAAATAAAAAAAATCCAAAGGAAGCGCCCAGAGCGTGACACGTGGCGACGGTTGAGAGCGCGCCAAGTGGCGTGCTCGCAGCCCACCCCAAGTGACCCTTGGCGAGGCTCCCGAACGAGCGCTCCTCAAATAGTTACTCTTGGGATAAATAGCATTTTTTAGTGGACTAGAATAATGCCCGTGCGCTGCAACGGGATATAACTATCCTAGTAAGTTAGCTTGTCATTTATCTGTCAATAATAATGTGATTGTGTAAATAAATGTTCGTCAAATTCTGATCATGAATTACCTTATATTTTGATTGAAAGTTTGGTACTCCCTCTGTTCACTTTTATAAGATCTTGAAACATTTCAGATAATATGCAAAACAACTTATTTTAAGTTGTCCAAAATGACTTAGAAAAGTGAACGGAGTGAGTAATGGAGGGAGTAAGTAAATTAAAGTGGAATTGGTTTAGAAGGTAAGTAAATTAAGGTGATTGATTATCATATATATGAAAGGTTGTGCGAAGGGATGGTGGAAAGAAAGATGAAATGAAAACCTTACGTTTTTTCTAAGTAGTAGATATACTAATGCGATTGTGTAAATAAATATTCATCAAATTCTGATCACGAATTACCTTATATTTTGATTAGAAGTTTAAAGTAAATTAAAGTGGAATTGGTTCAGAAGATAAGTAAATTAAGGTGATTAATTATCATATACATGAAAGGTTAGACGAAGGGGTGAGGGAAAAAAGGTGAAATGATAACCTTGCGTTCTTTTTAAGTAGTACAACTAATAATGCGATTGTGTAAATAAATGTTCATCATATTCTGATCATTAATTACGTTATAATTTGATTAGAAGTTTGGTAAGTAAATTAAAGTGAAATTGGTTCACAAGGTAAGTAAATTAAGGTGGTTGATTATTATATAGATGGAAGGTTGGACGAAGGTGTGGTGAGAAAAAAGGTGAAATGGGAACCTTACGTTCTTTTTAAGTGGTAGAGATAAATAGCATTCGAGTGCGTGCATATATACCTCATGGTCTTGTGAGAATGAAGCCCACAAACACGACAAATCCCTTCTCTCCCCCTCCGCTCTCTCCTCTTTCTCATGGAGACACCACGCCCCGCGCTCGCCGCCGGCGAAACCCCACCTCCGGCTGCCGCAGAGAGCAGCGCCAGCACCGAGGAGCCTCGGTGGCTTCAGCCAACTCCGAGCCATTTTAGTATTTGATGAGTTTGGCTGAAGAAGTTCAGTTAAATTGTCATACTGATTGATTATACATGGTACCATCATATGGTGAAACTTGCTCTATGTATTTCGTCGAAACCCTCCTGCTCTTCTCGAGGTTCATTACGATGCAGTTATGGTGTGTTTGTTTATGATGCAGGTGCTATGAAGAGACTGTCCAAAGTAACAAGAAGAGAAAAATGAGTGACAGGAGATAGCAGCGAGCAGATTGCTACCATTTTCCTACTGCTAGTGATCTAGTGCAAACACCCAGTGCAGGGAAGCATAAATAAATACCAGACATCAGCTCCTCCTCATTGGCTGAATCTGGTTGTTGAGAGTCAGGATGGCAGGTGCTACACAAAGTTTGCCAAGATCTCGTCACAGCAAGAGGCAGCGATGCCGGCGATCCCTTCCTCCTCATCCTCGTTGGATGTTCTCTACTTTTGGCATCTGCTTGACCCTAGGGCGTGCAGTGTCTTCTCAGATAAGTCCCAAACGATGGTAGTTCTGCTCGGGTGTCTGGGCTCTAAGCAAAAGCATCTCAAGAGATATGCCGATCACTACACATCCAGGGAGTTCCATGGTGTGACCTTCACCCTCCCCACGTCCGAGATTGTTAGCTATAACGTCAGAGGGAAGGCTGAGAAGAATGTGGGGATGCTGTGTCCGGGAGGGGAGTGAGAAGAAGATAGTTTTTCATACTTTCAGTAACACGGGCTGGCTTTGGTATGTGCACTCTATTTGAATTTCTCGCATCAAGAATTAACTGAAACCTTGGGATTTGAAGCTTAGTTGTGCTTTTTGTTGCTGTTGTAGCTATTTCGGGTTATCCCAGCAAAGTCAGTGGAGTCATTCGTGGAGAGGCAACAGAAAGCAGGGTCTGAGGTGAGGTCGTGCAACACTGTGTCGTCCCCTCACGTCGACCACTACCGCAGCAATCCGGGGCTCTACACCTCTCAGCTGACCAACTTCCTGGAAGACTGTGCTGGGCCGCCGTGAGGACTCCTCGTCGTCGTCACCGTCTGCGTAGGGTGTTTCTGCAGCAATACCAACATATTTGTTCCTGGATTATACATCGACTAATTATACATCTGACCCAATTTACTCATTCCTTTTTGTCGGTTCGCTTGTGAGTTTACTTTAGGAGGCACAACTGTAAAAAATGTGAGAAGAAAAGCAAAACAAAATTGTGGTTATCAATTGCCGTTGACTTGTTCGTTGGTTCCAGTGCACAAACCATTTATCTGTGTGAATGGTTTATTTGTGCATACTTGATGACTGGCTCATGTCCTGTCGAAGTTCTTGTGACTTTATGTGGATGGGAGATGTGTTGGTTTGTTTGCACATAGTCTGATGACTGGTGACGACTGTCTGTCTCACTGGTTCTGGCTGTGATCCTGCGCAAAGTTTCTAGTGGTAGCGTACAAAGTTTATATTATTTTTTCAGTTATGCTTGCAGGACATGGAGATATTTATGGCATTCTCAGTATTTAGAATTCTCACTGTGAAAGGAAATATTTGGAGGTCTGTTGTTGTGCTTGAGCAAAGGTTTTGAACGGTTTGGGTTTCAATCCTGATCCAAGCAACCAGAGGTGTTATTTGGTGGCAGTTTGTCGTTGCAAATGCAATGAATAAAATGCCTCCATTGGGTCCCAAATGCGATGACAAATTTAAGGCGGGACATTTGATTCATGCACGGGTGATTTCCAAGCACAAATTAACAGTTGGCTATATGGATGTTGTTAGGAGCTAGGATTCTGCTGGTTCTAGGGCGGAGATTATAGGGGAAAGATGGAGGAAGACAAGGTTGAGGGCGCGGCGGCCGGCGGCTGGGCGCCGTCCTTGCGTGGTGGAGAAGAGGCGGCGGCGGCGCAAGAGGCGGCTAGGGTTAGGTTTCCCGGCTCCCTAAAGGAAGCCGAGCAAATACTGATTGCTTCTTGCTTGATTAGATTGATACATCTCCTCTCCTTATATAGAGAGGTTTACTTGACTCCTAAGCAAACGACCCTAATAACGATAAGATAATTGGGCTAAGCCCCTAATAACAATAAGATAACTTGGGCCACAACCCACTGGGCTAAGCCCCTAATATGCCGGTCATAACACCTCTCCCCGCCTGCACAAACAGCTCGTCCTCGAGCTGTAAGGTGGGGAAGCGCTGGCTGAACTCCTCGAGGTGATCAACCAGCGTTAAACACCTTCGCGACAGCTGGGGCAGCCTGGTCGGCAGCGACGGCGTCCTCCTCAATGTAGTCTGCAGCCTCTAGGTAGAAGAGTCGCGGGCAGACCTGGCCAGGCGTGTAGGGCTCGTCGCAGTTGAAGCACAACCCTTGCCAGCGATGCTCGAGTAGCTTGGCCGAGGTGAGCCGGCGGAACGGGCACGCCGCAGTCGCGGCGAGGGGTGCCGCGGAAGCCTGAGCAGGCCGACCCTGCGCGGGAACATCCGGCCAGGGTAGCGGCCCAGCGGCCCGAGACGGCGATGCCTGCTGGATGGCCACCGCGCACCACTCGAACGCGTGGGCGTAGTACATGACCGTTTAGAGATCCTGGGGTCCCCGAAGCTCCACGTCCACGCGGATGTGATCCGGAAGTCCACCGACGAAGAGGTTGGCCCGCTGCTGCGCCGTCACGCCTGACGCGTGGCATGCCAAGGCCTGAAAACGGTCGGCGAAGTCCTGAACCGTGGAGGTGAAGGAAAGGTGGCCGAGTTCCACCAGCCGGCTCCCGCGTATCGGCGGCCCAAAGCGAAGGAGGCATAGCTCGCGAAAGCGCTCCCATGGGGGCATGCCGCCCTCGTCTTGCTCGAGGGCGTAGTACCGCGTCTGTGCGGCGCCCCTAAGGTGATATGAGGCGAGCCAGGTGCGTTCCGACGCGAGCGTGCGTTGCCCCAGGAAGAATTGCTCGCAGTGGTTGAGCCAATTGAGGGGGTACTTGGCGCCGTCGTAGGTGGCGAAGTCGAGCTTGGCGAAGCGCGGCGGTGTCTGAGCATGACCGCCGTGAGTGTACGGCTCGGCAGTACGGAGCAACGAAGAGGATGGCGTCGGTCCGGTGTGCACAGGTGGTCTGCTAGGAAGCGGTGGCCCGGCGCAGCCAGTGTGGAAACCCGCAGAGCCGGAGGGCCCGCCGTATGGCAGGGAGGGCGCCGGCTGGCCCGAGTCCATGGTGTAGACTGGCGGCGGTGATGTCCCGGCCAACCAGGCCGGAAGCTGGGACGGCGAGGGAGGGAACCGCACTTGCTGAATCGGCACGCCCACCGGCGCGGTTGTATTCAGCCCGGTGCTGGGCGGCGGAGGCGCCTGCAGCGGCAGCTGCTGCTGCATGGAAACGGCGGAGGCGGCGGGCGCCGCGATGGCCGCGGCCGGCCATTGAGGCCAGAGCGGGGCGGTGGCGAGGGCTGGCTGCAGCTGCAGCGGGGGCTGCAGCGACCCGACCAGCGCCGCGGTGGCCCCTTGGTGCGGCGGCTGGCAGGGCGGTGGCGGCGGTAGCTGCAGCTGTGGCTGCAGAGGCCCGGCGAGCGCGGCGGAGGCTGCCGGGTGCGGCGGCTGCCACGGCAGCAGCATCGGCCCGGTGGTGATGGTTGGTGATGCGGCCGGCGGCAGCCCGTAGGGCCCGGCCAAGTAGAGGCAGATCCCCTGGACGGCTGTGACGAGATCGTTGAGGACGCCGGTCATCTCCGCCGGGGAGTAAACCAGCGGCGCGGTGGAGGGTAGTGGCGGCGGAACCGTGGAGGGGGGTGGCGACTGGCCGGTGGAGGCGCCGGCGGTGGAGCCCAACGACGCAGTGGGTAGGGCCAGCGGCGCTGTGGAAAGGATCGACGGCGGTGCGGTGGTGGTGGGCAGCAGCGGGATTGGTGGTGGTGCAGACATGGTCAAAATAGAGCTACCTGATACCAATGGCGGAGCTTAGTTGGGGCCAGCAGGGGCCACGGCCCCCAGCCTCAATACAAAAGCTGAAGAAATTTTTTTGGGGGCTGTTCAGATTAGAATTTTTTTAGCTTTTGCCCCCCCCCAAACAAACATATTTGCTACCTCGCCCCCCTGAACATCTTGTCTAGCTCCGCCACTACCTGATACCAAGGTGTTAGGAGCTAGGGTTCTGCCGGTTCTAGGGCGGAGATTGTAGAGGAAACATGAAGGAAGACGAGGTCGAGGGAACGGCGGCCGGCGGCTGGGCACCGTCCTTGCGTGGTGAAGAAGAGGCGGCGGCGGCGCAAGAGGCGGCTAGGGTTAGGTCTCCCGGCTCCCTAAGGGAAGCCGAGCAAATACTGATTGCTTCTTGCTTGATTAGATTGATACATCTCCTCTCTTTATATAGAGAGGTTTACTTGACTCCTAAGGAAACGACCCTAATAACGATAAGATAATTGGGCTAAGCCCCTAATAACAATAAGATAACTTGGGCTACAACCCACTGGGCTAAGCCCCTAATATGCCGGTCATGACAGATGTCAATCGAGACAATTCCTTGTTCATTGATCACGAAAAGAGGAAAAAAAGAAGATTAGGTACTAATAGACACAATACTAGATTGCCAAGCCAGGTTACAAATCAGAAAAAGGAACACGTACATGCAACTCATTACTCATAGCATCGCCTCGGCGACGAAGCATTTTTATTGGTACATATTCCACAGAATACATGCGGTTGGAAGGATATGAAGTGTTCATGGATCCATCCTGGAGCAATATTCTTCTATCTCCTCCATCCCCATAAAGATCTTGAACTATCATTCCCTTTACACTATTGAACACGAAAGAAGAGATGTGAGGATTCCGAGGAGTGAGAGATGGATTAGAGGGGAGAATCCAGGGAGCCAGATTGCTCTATATCTCCACCTGCGCAAAATATAAAAAAAGCAGTCATAAAAAAAAACATCATAGTTTTCTTTTTGCCGGGATGGCAAAAACTTAGTTGAGCGTACGGAAGCAGTGAAGTTGATCCTGAAACTGACGAACATTAACTCATCCGAACAAAGCAAATACTACTCACTAGTATTGATTTGCTACGGTGGAGCAGCATATAGAGATTAATTGGGATATGCTACTCATCCGAACATTAACTCATACTCGTTAGTGAACATGCTACAAGGGTTGAATGAAGGAACGAATATGGCATCTCGATCAACTGCCTTAATATTATCGTGTGGACAAACAGACATGCATAGATATAGATAGTAACGAATATGGCATCTCGATCAGCATATAAGTATGTATACCTCGCATCCTTTCTGCCGCAGCTCCTTTCGTGTGATGTCATCTTCAGAAATCTGGGGCATATAGCTCAGCGTCAGGTGACCGAGGGATGGAAGGTGCAGCAACCCCTCGGGGAGCTTGCTCATCTTCCTGCACGACTCAAGTTTCAGGTGGAAGAGCTTTGGCATTGCCCCTTCCTCCATCCTCCACTCCTCGGTGGAAAAATTACATAGTTCTAACTCTTGCAGCCGAGGAAACCCTTGGGCAGAGCAGATCATGGTCTGGCCTTTGTACCCACTCAACTCCAACTCCACAAGACAGGGAAGTTCCTCCAGGATCGGCATCGGGTCTTGTTTTATGACATTAGCATGTAGCATAAGATGACGTACGCTTTGTGGGAACTCAGCAGGCAGCTTATCTAGCACATCAAATTCGTAGAGACTAATACTAACCAGGTGAGACATGTTTGGAAATATGTTGATCACCTCCGCTGGTATATTGGGGTCCATATACAAGGAGAAGGTTGTTAATTGATTCAGCTGGCCCAAGAAAATCATCATGTCATGACAGCGGAAATCAGTGCCAACAGGAGCAAGATGCAACACAAAGCTTTGTAGCTCTTTCAGCTGCAGTCGCACACTCCTTGCAGGTGGCGGTAGAGAAAACCCATTGTGAAGGTAAACATGCCTTAGAGTAGGGATATCCCAGAGAGAGTTTGGTACTTGTGAGTCCAATGACCTGTTCTTTAGTTCTATAGTCTGCAAGTAAAGGAGTTTTCCAACTGAAGAAGGGAGCGCCACACCTTCACAATATCTCAACCTAAGCAATCTTAGGTGAATGCACCCACCAATTACACTGGAGAAATCTTTTAGGGCTGAATTTTCAATGCAAAGAACTCTCAGGAATCTCAGCTTAGGAAGGGACACTGATGAGAGTCCAAAGTCAAGAAGACTTCGGACATTAGGCATCACATGTAAAATCTGATCACTCAAAGTTTGAAAACTAAAACGATAAGACATCAAGTTGTCAGACGATGATGATGCACCAGCTTGGCCTGCATTTTTTTTAAAGTGCACCACAAGTCAGAAAAACGCTAGCCACACATAAGGACATGTAGTAAAATAGAAAATGAAATCAGTTAATAGGAAGAGATCAGGAGACAAAGGCTGACCTGAAGTTTTGTTGCTGGTATCGAGAAAACCATCTTGTCTTGCTTCTTCTATGCACCAGTCATGTAAGATATCGTGAATCCTTATTCTCTCTATCCATCCATGTGCCCGACTTCTGCAAACAACTTGGACCAAGCTTCTCTGAGCCAACTCGGTTACATAGCTCCGTGCTGTTTCTTCTAGTGTATGGTTTGGTGTATGCGGAATGAAACTTTCTGCTATCCACAACTCAATAAGATGCGGCACATATATTTCATAATCCTCGGGAAAAGCAGCAAAATAAAGTAAACAAGATCTCAAATGATGATTTGGTAGGTCCTTGTAACTGCGTGCCAGTATGACACTCATCATTTGTCCATCCTTGGTTGCTGGCCAATCAGAGAGTATATCGGACCATATTTGTGCATTTAGATTTTTAGACAGATAACCTCCCAAAACTCCAAGTGCAAGCGGCAATCCATCACATTTCTTTGCAAGGTTTCTCCCAAGTTTTTCAAACTCGTCCACATCACGTATGACAGACCTTCTGTATGATGGTAAAGCTTTGCAACTAAATAGTTCCCAACTTTTCTCTTCATCTAACTTCTTCAAATGATGAACATAGGTTGGCATCTGAACATGGGTTGCAACATCTTCTTTTCATGTGGTTAACAGCACTCTACTACCATTAGTTTCATCTGGAAAGACTTTAATCGTTCTGTTTAATTGCTCCCATGTATCTGTTTCCCAAACGTCATCAAGAACTACTAAGTACCTCTTTTGTGACAGAAATTCATTGATCTTCTTTCCCACCTCATACTCCTTCATTTGGTCAACTGACTTGTCCTTGTGCCCTGTGATTTGTTTCATAATATCTTTTAGCAAATCAACACCCTTGAACTTTTGAGATACAGTCACCCAAGCAAGTGTGTCAAAGTGCTCCTTAACTCTAGATGAAGTGTAGACCTTTCTAGCAAGTGTTGTTTTTCCTGCCCCGCCCATGGAAACTATAGACACAACACTAAGCAGGTAATCATTGTCAACTAACTTGTCCACTATTTCTTTGCGCTCATCCTCAAAACCAACCATGACAGCATCATCTTCAGAGTTTTGACGTATAGGACCATCATCTTGTGGAGACTCATCCTCAACGAGAACATTATTATCCAAATTAATATTCAGCTTTTCCGCACTTGCAAAAATCTCATTGAGCTTCCTTCTTACATGTTGAATTTCAACACCGATTTTACGAAGGGTGACCAAGTCAGTCGGTAGGCGAGCATACCTTGAAATAGCACCCATGAATCCCTTCTTGAGCCTGTTTCTCTTCTCCATGTGATCTGCAGCTTCAATGATGTTCTGAGCTTCATAAGCCGCATCCCTGATCTGGCTCACCAAGACTGTAACCCTTGCATTTCCTGATCTCCACTTGCTATCAACATCTTTGAGGTAGGCCTTCAACCTCATCAGTTCATCTTTCAACAACCCCACTTCAAGGTTGACTGCACACAAGAATGTGGTCTCCTGGACTGCAAGACTGCCCACGCTCCTGAGCACGGTGCTCACAGCCGACTGCGCCATCGCCCCTTTCTTCTTCCCCCCTCAAAGACAGGGAATAGTTTTTTCGTCAGACTCGGATCAGCAAGAACGGATGGCTTGTTACGCTCAATGCTTGATCAGCTAGCTAGCGTGCATCTCCCTCCCATTACCTTAGTCAGGCTCGGACTGCAAGCCTGCAAGTAGCCATGGTTGACCGTGAGAACGTACTGTGCCGAGGAGAGGAGATAAGATAAGACGAGAACGAGAAAAGGTGGAAGAGACAGATCTGAGAGACTCACCGACGGGATTGTGCAGACTGCGGCCGACGGGAGGGAGCAGCGCACCGTTCCCCGGCGGCTTCAACCACAGCACGGGCAGCGGTGCTTCCCCAGCCCAGATCCCTCCACGTGGCTCGCTCTCCGGCGCGCCGAGGCCTCCTCCGTGCACGGTTGCGGTGCGGGGTGTTGGCAGTGTAGCGGCGTTGGCCTCCCCTTGGACGGTGTCGACGGCGGCGTGCTCGGCTGGCGACTGTGGCGCTGTGCAGGCGGCGGCTCCACGAGAGAGGGAGAGAGAGAGAGCGCGTGAGAGTGAGTGAATGGGGAAGTGCTGCTGCTGGGCAAGCTGTTGCTGCTGCTGTTTCTACTCACATGCATCGACTTCGCTGGCCAAGACTCGAAACAGTGCTAGTGAATTATTGCATCTCCGTGTGGAAGTGTGGAAAAGGTAGACCGCCCATGGTGGGTCAGTATGTCACAGGTTCAGTGTTTTTATTTTAAATTAAACAGAAGAGGGGTCTCGAAGGACCCCGAATGTGCACCAGATATTTATGTGAACAGTACAAGCACCAATTACACAAGGACCAACATAGCACAGAAAATTACAGAGCAGTCCTTGCTTTTTGCAAAGAGGACCCCAGAACAGAAAATAGAAAATCAATCTAGTCCTTAAACACAGCACCAACCGGAAACCAAAGCCGTCGTCGCCGGGGACGAACCGCTTGGGGCGGCGGCTTCGCTGCGCTATGTCCATCAAGCCTGCAGAAACAGCAGCAGAAGCTCGGCTAATACTAAACTGCCTCCCATCAGACGACGGCGCATAGGAAGGAAAGAACGGAGCCGACAATGCTCCAATAGGCCGCCCTTCGACCAAAAGAAGCAGGGGGAAGCCAGCAAGCAGGGACAGTGGCATCCCCAGCCCATCAGGTCATTATTCCTGTATTTATTTCAGGATTTTCGCCGATGCGCTTTCAGTCTCAAAATGATATGCCGGCGTAATCTTTCGAATGTGCTCATAGGGGTAGGGTGTGCGTGTGTGCATTCATATGGATGAGTGTATGCGCGTATGTACGAGCGCTTGCGTAGCACCCATCTATAATGAGCTACAGTGACCCTCGTGTTTAAGCTAAGTCATTTTGATTTGCAATGCTTGATCACCTTTGGAATCATATCTCATTTCAAACTCCTTCACTGATTCAAAAAATGCAATTTGCAAGTGAAATTTAAAGTTGCACAAAAATGGTTGCAAGTGGGTGGGTGACCATCTCTTGTATATATAGCATGGTGGAGAGATGCTAAGTCAGCTGGTAAGTGATGCGAAGTCAAGTATATTGTTTAGCCTGAATATTTCTGTACATGACAAGGTAGTTGTGTGCCAAAATTTGGGGATAATTACATAATCGTTGAATTTTAAATACCTCAGACTTCCAGCTTTAATGGGACTAGACACAAGTGATTGCTTTGAGTATCTAATTGACCACATCAATCAGTTGGTGAGTGGATGGAAAGAGAAGCTATTACCGACAGGAGGAAAGGAAACATTGATCAAATCAGTTGTTCAAGCCATTCCGGTGTTTGCAATGTCGATATTCAAAATCACAAAAACAATTTTGAAGGGATGAAAGATGCAATATCTAAGTACTAGTGGGGTGGTGATGAGAACCACAAGAGTATGCATTGGGCGGCTTGGTGGAAATTATGTGTTCCGAAGGAGAGAGTAGGACTTGGATTCAGAGATTTACATAGCTTTAATTTAGCAATGTTGGCTAAGCAAGTATGGCACCTCCTGGAGAACCTTGATTCATTATGTGCAAAACTTGTGTGGGCCAATTACTATCCGTATGTGAGCCTTTTGGAAGCCCAAATGAAGAATGGCAGTTCATATACTTGGCAAAGTATCTGTGCTGGAATCCAGACCTTTAAGAGAGGTACAATATGGCATATTGGGGTTGGTACTCAGGTAAATATTTGGACCGATCCATGGATCTCGGCCATCGTTGTAGGACGTGTAATCTAGAGGGGGAACTTTGCTTTCGAAGATATCTAAACTCGTTGAACCAGGGACAGGGCTATGGGATCAACAGTTAGTAGATGATCTCTTTTGGGTAGTGCGGTCCCATTAGCACCTCATGGCACGGTTGAGGACTTTGTTGCCTAGAGATTTACTAAGCATCATTTGTTCACGGTGAGGTTGGCGTAGCACGTCAAATCGGAGCATCAGTTCGGACGTTGGTACCGGCGTTATGAAGGAGAACCATCACAATGGCATCCAATTTGTACGAAGCTTTTAGTGCTCATGTTCGGGCCAAGATAAAAGTTCATGCGTGGAAGGCCCTACATGGATTTATTCGGTGTATGGGTGTACTGGCGAATCGCCACATTGCAAGCAATGTTTAAGTGTCAAAGGTCAGCAGATATATGGCGGTGTTTGAAACTAGATGGATTCGTTGAAGAGGCTTTCGCTGTTGACCGAGCGGGTCCGGCTGCACTAGACTATATTTTATGTGAATCTGCTAGGTCAAGTTTGATTCCGGGATCAAGTGCTCAGTTATTGATCTTGGTAGGAATTTAGTATATCTAGTGGGAAAGAAGGCAATCTGTTCATGGGGAGGATGTGCAGGTCCCGTCACGATCAACACTGTCTATTAGTGCATTAACTGTGAATTACTGGAAGTCGAGGCATAAAAACACGAAAAAAACACGAGTACTCCCAATTGAGGATGGGTGGAACCAGTGGAAGATTGTGTGAAACTCATCGTTGACGGCATTCCACCCAAGTGATCTTCAAGGTGCTATCGGTGCAATTCTTCGGGATGATAAAGGTGGATTTATCGCTGCATCAAATGACCGTCTTGAGCATGTGGCGGATGCGGCAATGGCGAAGGCCTATGCACTCACGCATGGACTACTTCTAGCACAATAGTTCGGGATACGACATTTGATTGTGGAATCAGGCTATATGGTGGTGATCAACACGATGCAAGGAGGAGGCTTCACAGTTTTAGGAGCGGTCATCATTTATGCTGATATTAACATCGTCTTTCCAGGATATACTTCAGTTTCTTTCGTTCACTGCCCAAGGGAGATGAATGTAGTCTCATGAATTAGTTAGGCTACCAGTCTAGATGCCACCGTCAACGTGGATAGAGGAGCCGCCATTATCGATTGTTTGGTGCCTGGTGGATGATGTAACTATCCATTGATTTAATAAAGTTACCCACCACTAACTTCAATTATTAATTCCAGTTTCTTATCAGGAAACTACTTTATGTATAATAACTAGATATTGTTATCGAGGTAGTGTTCACTTGTAACATGACAACCATGATGACATAACCTGGCAATTAGTGGCGATGAAAAAAATCGCCGACACAAAACAACATTATATCTTGTGTTAAAGCTCTCGTTGAGACGAACTCATAAGTAAAGACATATCATTTGTAAAATTTAAGTTTAGAAACTAAAGCCGATGATGTTAGCATGACGTGAAAGATTCTGCATGCATGTATCCCCTCTCATCGGTCTCCATCGAGCTTGACTAGCATATGTCTGCTCCATAGTGAGAGGGGATACATGCATGCAGAATCCGATTAAAATAGTCGCTGAACCTTAAAACTAACTAGCACACATATGCTAGTCAAGCTCGATGGAGACCGTTGACCACTGTGACCGTGACCCTCCACGGCACGCTGCGAGAAGACATGGCGCGTTTCGAATACTCATTATCTTATTGGTAATTTTTAGTTTCCGTATGTGTTTCAGCAGAGGATCAGTGAACCCATGGAACGTCAACCAACAAATAGCACAGGTATATGTAAAATTATGGCTTTAGGTTCCACAGCCCGGACGATAGTTTAACATTTGAAAAGTGTGTGCCAAATTGGTGAAACATAATCTTTGTTAAAATACGATACAGATATGTGCATTTAGTTTTCGTATTTACTGTGTCGAAAAACGCCTTACATCATGGGACGGAGGGAGTAGTAAAATTGAGTTTTTCTTCCTAGTTCTGCACTTGTGAACTTATCCAACGTTGGGCGGGTTGGGGGGGGGGGGGGGGGGGGGGGGGGCGGTAACAAGGACCAAAACTTGAACCCGAGAACTATAGCGCAACAATTATATTAAGAAAATAATCTTTCAACCAGTAGAAGTACAACGATTAGCAAGACCAAGTCCTAGCCAATGGTGCATTGACATATGAATTGATTTGATTCTTGCGTTGGCACTGTATACAACTTGCAGCATCGTCCACTAGTAAAAAAAAAGGGTCAAATGTGCAACACATTAGTCCCGGTTTGTAACAGAACCGGCACTAATGTGTCCATTAGTGCCGGTTCCAACGGCTAGGCGGGAGGAGCTCTTTAGTACCGGTTCATGGCGAACCTTTAGCACCGGTTCGTGCCACGAACCGGTACTAAAGAAAGTGGTGGCAGGATGTTGTCAGAGTGGGGCCCCTCCAGCACCTTTAGTACCGGTTCGTGACACGAACCGGTACTAAAGGTCGTCCTATATAAACCCTTCGTCCACCCGCACTCTGTTCTTCCCTTCTTCCTCTTGAGTTCATCACAAATTTTGCCCAAAATTTGTCAAGATTTGCAGGCCACCATCCATTCAAATGATCACAAAGGTTAGCAACTTTGTCCTTTCATCTCTCATTGCTAGATTAGCTCTTGCATTGGTTTATATAGTGATTAATTGTGGGTTTTAGTAATTTGGGAGGAATTATATGTGGTAGTATTTGATTTATATGCAAACTGAGGTCAAAATAACACTTAGTTTGCATATGTAGGTGTGGTTTACTTAGTGCCTTCTAAATCTCCGTCGTAACCACCGTCGATCGCCCGCACCATCCCGTCGCCGGCACCACCTTGTGGTGAGCCTCTTGTTCATGAAATTTTATATAAAAAATTGATGTTTGTGTTATTTGGATATATAGTTACTCGTGTAATTATCTTACCCGTACGTTGTTTGTTATACATAGTGCCATGGTTTTGATATCCGTCCCCATTGGCCCTCGTCCTTGTTATGATTCGGATGTGGTATATTCTCTTCTAAAACTATTTGTTGCATTTCGTGTTTATGACAAATTATGCCCATCAAGTTGACATAGATATTTTTATCTAGGAGGTATGTGAACCGGAAATTCCAACCGACCCTATTGTCGAGAGGTTAAATTTAGTTGAAAGAGAAAACGAGTATTTGAAAGAAAAATTGAAAAGAATTGAGGGGGAGAAGATGGAATTGGAGTTGCATGTTGCCGATGTCGTCGATGATCACAAGATCAAGACGGAGAAAATGCGCTTGAAGATTAGAAAATATGCCATTGATAGTGAGGCTTGGTATCATTATGCCGTTGGATCAATTGTTATCTTAGTTGCGATCTTGATCGCATTTGTTGTTGCATTTAAATGCTTTAGCTAGAGAGTTATTTGTTTGTTGCATTTAAGTGTTGTATGAACTATATATATGTATGAACTTTATGTATGAACTTTTATTAATTTGGTCTTTTCGGTGTTGTGTAATGAAGATGAGCCAACAATGGATGTAAGATGACCGATGCTCTCCTGAGTTCATTAATGGCGTGCATACTTTTCTGCTTGCGGCTGAGGCAAACAAGCGGGTGGATGGTTTTATGCCTTGTCCATGTGCTGGCTGTAAGAATGGTCACAATTACTCTACGTCAAGAACCATTCACGTCCACCTGTTTGAGTCCGGTTTCATGCCCCACTATAATGTTTGGACCAAGCACGAAGAAAGAGGGGTTATGATGGAAGACAATGAAGAAGAAGAGGATGACGACAGCTATCCTGGCCATGGGTTCCCTGAATACGATGATACAACAATGGGGGAAGAAGCTGAGCCGGTAATGCGGGAAGAAGCTGAGCCGGCAATGCGGGAAGAAGCTGAAGAAGAGGCATCAGATGAGCCTGTTGATGATCTAGGTCGGGCAATTGCCGATGTAAAGAGAAACTGCGCAAGTGATTTGGAGAAGAAGAAGTTGCAGTGCATGTTAGAGGATCACAGAAAATTGTTGTACCCGAATTGCGTAGGTGACAAGAAAGAGCTGGGCACCACACTGGAATTGCTGCAATGGAAGGCAGAGAATGGTGTATCTGACAAGGGATTTGGAAAGTTGCTGGTAATGATAAAGAATATGCTTCCAAAGGACAACGAATTGCCCGAGAGTACGTACGAAGCAAAGAAGGCTGTCTGCCCTCTAGGGTTAGAGGTGCAGAAGATACATGCATGCCCTAATGATTGCATCCTCTACTGCGGTGAGTACGAGGATTTAAACGCTTGCCCGGTATGCGGTGCATTGCGCTATAAGATTAGCCGTGATGACTCTGGTGATGTCGAGGGCGAGCGCCCCAGGAAGAAGATTCCTGCCAAGGTGATGTGGTATGCTCCTATAATATCACGGTTGAAACGTTTGTTCCAAAACAAAGAGCATGCCAAGGCGATGCGATGGCACAGAGAAGACCGTAAGAAAGACGGAAAGTTGAGAGTACCCGCTAACGGGTCGCAGTGGAGAAAAATTGAAAGAAAGTATGAGAAGGAGTTTGCAGATGACGCAAGGAACGTATGGTTTGGTCTAAGCGCAGATGGCATTAATCCTTTTGGGGAGCAGAGCAGCAACCATAGCACCTGGCCTGTGACTCTATATTTGTATAACCTTCCTCCTTGGTTGTGCATGAAGCGGAAGTTCATTATGATGCTAGTGCTCATCCAAGGCCCTAAGTAACCCGGCAACGACATTGATGTGTACCTAAGGCCATTAGTTGAAGAACTCTTACAACTGTGGAATGGAACAGGTGTACGTGCGTGGGATGAGCACATGGGGGAAGAATTTGACCTAAAGGCGTTGCTGTTCGTGACCATCAATGATTGGCCTACTCTTAGTAACCTTTCAGGACAGACAAACAAGGGATACCGCGCATGCACACACTGTTTGGACGATACCGACAGTATATATTTGGCTAATTGTAAGAAGAATGTCTACCTGGGACATTGTCGATTTCTTCCGAGCAGGAATCCCGTAAGAAAGAAAGGCAAGCATTTCAAAAGTGAGGCGGATCACCGGACGAAGCCTCGCCACCGTACTGGTGCTGATGTACATGATATGGTCAAGGATTTGAAGATGGTCTTCGAAAAGGGTCCTAGTGGACAACCTATTCCGAATGACGCTGACGGACGCGCACCCATGTGGAAGAAGAAATCTATATTTTGGGACCTGCCCTATTGGAAAGGCCTAGAGGTCCGCTCCGCAATCGACGTGATGCATGTGACGAAGAATATTTGTGTGACCCTGCTTGGCTTCTTGGGCGTGTATGGGAAGACAAAAGATACACCTGAGGCACGGGAGGACCAGCAACGTATGCACGGAAAAGACGACATACATCAGGGTCATGCAAGCCACGCTCTTACCAAAGAAGAGAAGGAAGTCTTCTTTGAATGCCTGCTCAGTATTAAGGTACCGTCTGGCTTCTCGTCGAATTTAAAGGGAATAATAAACATGGCAGAGAAAAAGTTCTAGAACCTAAAGTCTCATGACTGCCACGTGATTATGAAGCAACTGCTTCCGGTTGCATTGAGGGGGCTTCTACCGGAAAACGTTTGATTAGCCATTGTGAAGCTATGTGCATTCCTCAATGCAATCTCTCAGAAGGTAATCGATCCAGAAATCATACCAAGGTTAGAGAATGATTTGGTGCAATGTCTTGTCAGTTTCGAGTTGGTGTTCCCACCATCCTTCTTCAACATCATGACACACGTCCTAGTTCACCTATGCGAAGAGATTAACATTTTGGGTCCTGTATTTCTACACAATATGTTCCCCTTTGAGAGGTTCATGGGAGTTTTAAAGAAATATGTTCATAACCGTGCTAGGCTAGAAGGAAGCATCTCCAAGGGCCATGAAAATGAGGAGGTCATTGAGTTTTGTATTGACTTTATTCCTGACCTTAAGCCGATTGGTGTTCCTGCATCGCGACATAAGGGCAGACTGGATGGAAAAGGCACGGTAGGAGGGGAACAAATAATATGTATGGACGGACATTCTCTCAATGAAGCACACTACACAGTTCTACAGAATTCCGCCTTGGTGGCTCCGTATATGGATGAACACAAGAATTTGCTATGCTCCAAACACCCGGAGCGGTCTGATGACTGGATTACACGTGAACAAACCAGGAGTTTCGTCAGCTGGTTGCAGACACGTACCATGAATGATGCCTCTATTGAAGATGACCTGTACTTGCTGTCCCAGTTACCATCTTCGAATATAATGACTTTCAAAGGGTACGAGATAAATGGTAATACATTTTACACGATCGCCCAAGATAAGAAGAGCACCAACCAAAACAGTGGTGTCCGCTTTGATGCAGAAACCAAGACGAGAAAGGAAACATATTATGTTTATATACAGGACATATGGGAATTTGACTATCGATGTGGTTTGAAGGTCCCTTTGTTTCGGTGCAAATGGGTCAATATGACACGAGGCGTGGTAACGGAAGACCCACAGTACAGAATGACAACAGTGGATCTCAACAATCTTGCGTATGCAGACGAACCATTCGTCCTAGCCAATTATGTGGCACAGGTTTTCTATGTGAAGGACATGTCTACCAAGCCGAGAAAAAGAAAAGATAAGGAAGAGAATGCATCGTACGATGAGCCAAAGCGGCACATAGTTCTTTCTGGGAAGAGAAACATTGTGGGAGTGGATGACAAGACAGACATGTCAGGAGATTATGAAAAGTTTGATGAAATTGCTCCATTCACAGTGAATATTGACCCGAGCATCCCGTTAAATGATGAAGATTTTCCATGGTTACGGCGCAAAGGGACACACGCGAATAAAAAGTTTCACACCCAAAGATCTGGGATGTGATCGGCTTCACTATCATCACTTTCTTCAGTGTTTCACACCCAGGAGGAAATCTCTGTAATAGTTAGGGTAGTTATGTGTTTTGGCAATTGAAACGCGAAGAAATTTTATGTGCAAACAAATTCTTTCATGCCTTTACTGATTTTTTCAGCTAAAAAGGCATTTCATTTTTTAAATAACCTAAGCATTACCAAATTGAATATAATGATAAAACACACTAATATTAAACATAATAAAAAAGAATCACTGAAAATGTATTTTTAAAGTTAAGTTATTCACAAACTAGTGATTCACACAAATTTCAAATAATTCAAAATTTAAACTATTCAAATTTAAAAACTACCAGCACTAACTGAAAGTTTCTAAAAACTATCAAAAATATTCACAAAGAAACTCTAAATACAGCAAAAAATAACTAAAAATAAATAAAACAAAATAAATAAAGTAGAAAAGAAAAAACTAAATGAAAAAAAGCCCACCTATCGGGCCACAGCGGCCTGCATACGACTAGAAACCCAACCTGTTGTTGGGCCAGGATGCAGGCCCGCAAGCCCAATAGGCCCCACAGGGCAGAGTAGTAGAGGTAGTCCCAGAAGGCCTGGTTTAGAGAGGAGCTCGAGACAGCAGCGGCGGCGGGGCTTACAAGCAGGTGCGAGCGCCCTTCGGCTAGCGAGGTGGGACTAAACTTCTGCGCCCCTCGCCTGGCAGCGCACCCCCTTTAGTACCGGGTCGTGGCATCAACCGGTACTAAAGCGGGGGTCTTAGTATCGGTTGGAGCCACCACCCGGTACTAAAGGCCTGTTTTGGCCAGGCCAAGCGGCGGGAAGGGCAGGCCTTTAGTATCGGGTGGTGGCTCCAACCGGTACTAAAGGTGCCTTCTATATATACAACACTTCGAAAAATTTCATTCTCCCTCTGTTTCTTCCTCTGTTTCCCCACTGAAGCATCGCCCGCCACGATCGATCGACGTCGTCGCCGCCCCTGGCCCGCGCCGCCCCCGTCGCACGCCGTTGCCGTCGCCGCCCCCGTCCCCGTCGCCGCCCTCGTCTCCGTCGCCGCCCCGGGCCCGTCCCCGTCGTGCCGTCCCCGCGTCGCCGCCCCCGTCACGCCCCGGCCCGTCGCCGCCCCCGGCTGTCGCCTCGCCGTCGCCGTCGCCCCGCTGTGAGCTCTCCCCCTCTAACCCCTCTCCCTCGCCCCCGGCGGCCACCATGGGCGCTGCCCCTCCCCGAGCCCATACACACACACAAGCATGATGAACACACACACACACACGTACATATGTATGAATTAATGCATGTATATATTAGTATATACGTATTTTGTATGTTTAATTAGTTTAGATTTTTTAGATTATTATTTTTTCACTAGTATATATGTATGAATGCATGTTAGATGGATATAGTTAGTGTTTAATTAGTATGGAATTTTTTATATAAAGTTGTTTTTTTGTTTTTTAATGGATGTATAGAAGTTGTTTTTTCTGTTTTTAGTGTTAGATGCTTAATTAGTATGAAATAGCATATAGAATTTTGACATATGCAATGATAGCATAATTAGTGTTACATTTGCATATAGTATTTGTTGTCGACGATGCCCGGCCTGCATCCTCGCCGTCGACCCGTTGGCGACGACGTCCTACTTCAGAGGACCCTTGTCCGGGACTGGGCTCCGCCGGGCTGGCACTGGGAGGTGCTACCTTCAGGGGCGCGAAGCTTGGTGAGGAACCCAGTCCCGGGTCCCGTCGTCGACCCTCATCTCCTTTGGTGGTGTTCGCGTGGGCCACCTTCGGTGCGGAGGGAGCCGGCCCCGCTGGAGTGAAGGAAATATGCCCTAGAGGCAATAATAAAGTTATTATTTATTTCCTTATATCATGATAAATGTTTATTATTCATGCTAGAATTGTATTAACCGGAAACATAATACTTGTGTGAATACATAGACAAACTAAAACGTCACTAGTATGCCTCTACTTGACTAGCTCGTTAATCGAAGATGGTTATGTTTCCTAACCATAGACATGTGTTGTCATTTGATTAACGGGATCACATCATTAGGAGAATGATGAGATTGACTTGACCCATTCCGTTAGCTTAGCACTCGATCGTTTAGTATGTTGCTATTGCTTTCTTCATGACTTATACATGTTCCAATGACTATGAGATTATGCAACTCCCGTTTACCGGAGGAACACTTTGTGTGCTACCAAATGTCACAACGTAACTGGGTGATTATAAAGGAGCTCTACAGGTGTCTCCAAAGGTACATGTTGGGTTGGCGTATTTCGAGATTATGATTTGTCACTCCGATTGTCGGAGAGGTATCTCTGGGCCCTCTCGGTAATGCACATCACTTAAGCCTTGCAAGCATTGCAACTAATGAGTTAGTTGCGAGATGATGTATTACGGAACGAGTAAAGAGACTTGCCGGTAACGAGATTGAACTAGGTATTAAGATACCGACGATCGAATCTCGGGCAAGTAACATACCGATGACAAAGGGAACAACGTATGTTGTTATGCGGTCTGACCAATAAAGATCTTCGTAGAATATGTAGGAGCCAATATGAGCATCCAGGTTCCGCTATTGGTTATTGACCGGACATGTGTCTCGGTCATGTCTACATTGTTCTCGAACCCGTAGGGTCCGCACGCTTAAGGTTTCGATGACAGTTATATTATGAGTTTATGAGTTTTGATGTACCTAAGGAGTTCAGAGTCCCGGATGAGATCAGGGACATGACGAGGAGTCTCGAAATGGTCGAGACGTAAAGATCGATATATTGGACGGCTATATTCGTGAAGGAAATATGCCCTAGAGGCAATAATAAAGTTATTATTTATTTCCTTATATCATGATAAATGTTTATTATCGCTAGAATTGTATTAACCGGAAACATAATACATGTGTGAATACATAGACAAACAAAGTGTCACTAGTATGCCTCTACTTGACTAGCTCGTTAATCAAAGATGGTTATGTTTCCTAACCATGAACAATGAGTTGTTATTTGATTAACGGGATCACATCATTAAGTGAATGATCTGATTGACATGACCCATTCCATTAGCTTAGCACCCGATCGTTTAGTATGTTGCTATTGCTTTCTTCATGACTTATACATGTTCCTATGACTATGAGATTATGCAACTCCCGTTTGCCGGAGGAACACTTTGTGTGCTACCAAACGTCACAACGTAACTGGGTGATTATAAAGGAGCTCTACAGGTGTCTCCAAAGGTACATGTTGGGTTGGCGTATTTCGAGATTAGGATTTGTCACTCCGATTATCGGAGAGGTATCTCTGGGCCCTCTCGGTAATGCACATCACTTAAACCTTGCAAGCATTGCAACTAATGAGTTAGTTGCAGGATGATGTATTACAGAACGAGTAAAGAGACTTGCCGGTAACGAGACTGAACTAGGTATTGGAATACCGACGATCGAATCTCGGGCAAGTAACATACCGATGACAAAGGGAACAATGTATGTTGTTATGCGGTCTGATCGATAAAGATCTTCCTAGAATATGTAGGAGCCAATATGAGCATCCAGGTTCCGCTATTGGTTATTGACCGGAGACATGTCTCGGTCATGTCTACATTGTTCTCGAACCCGTAGGGTCCGCACGCTTAAGGTTACGATGACAGTTATATTATGAGTTTATGCATTTTGATGTACCGAAGTTTGTTCGAAGTCCCGGATGTGATCACGGACATGACGGGGAGTCTCGAAATGGTCGAGACATAAAGATTGATATATTGGAAGCCTATGTTTGGATATCGGAAGTGTTCCGGATGAAATCGGGATTTTACCGGAGTACCGGGAGGTTACCGGAACCCCCCGGGAGCTATATGGGCCATAGTGGGCCTTAGTGGAAAAGAGAAGAGGCAGCCCAACATGGGCCGCGCGCCCCTCCCCTCCCTTGGTCCGAATAGGACAAGGAGAGGGGGCCGGCCCCTCTCTCTCCTTTCCCCCCTCCGCGAATCCTATTCCAACTAGGATTGGGGGGGAATCCTACTCCCAGAGGGAGTAGGACTCTCCTGGCGCGCCTCTCCATGGTCGGCCGCACCCCCCTCCCTTAGTCCTTTATATACGGAGGCAGGGGCACCCCAGAAACACACAAGTTGATCCACGTGATCATATTCTTAGCCGTGTGCGATGCCCCCTTCCACCATAGTCCTCGATAATATTGTAGCGGAGTTTAGGCGAAGCCCTGCTGCAGTAGTACATCAAGATCGTCACCACACCGTCGTGCTGACGGAACTCTTCCCCGACACTTTGCTGGATTGGAGTCCGGTGATCGTCATCGAGCTGAACGTGTGCTAGAACTCGGAGGTGCCGTAGTTTCGGTGCTTGATCGGTCGGACCGTGGAGACGTACGACTACATCAACCAAACGCTTCCGTTGTCGATCTACAAGGTACGTAGATCATACTCCCCCCTCTCGTTGCTATGCATCACCATGATCTTGCGTGTGCATAGGAATTTTTTTGAAATTACTACGTTCCCCAACAGTGGTATCAGAGCCTAGGTTTTATATGTTGATGTTATATGCACGAGTAAAACACAAGTGAGTTGTGGGCGATATAAGTCATACTGCTTACCAGCATGTCATACTTTGGTTCGGCGGTATTGTTGGACGAAGCGGCCCGGACCGACATTACGCGTACGCTTACGCGAGACCGGTTCTCCCGACGTGCTTTGCACATAGGTGGCTTGCGGGTGACAGTTTCTCCAACTTTAGTTGAATCGAGTGTGGCTACGCCCGGTCCTTGCGAAGGTTAAAATAGCACCAACTTGACAAACTATCGTTGTGGTTTTGATGCGTAGGTAAGATTGGTTCTTGCTTAAGCCCGTAGCAGCCACGTAAAACTTGCAACAACAAAGTAGAGGACGTCTAACTTGTTTTTGCAGGGCATGTTGTGATGTGATATGGTCAAGACATGATGCTAAATTTTATTGTATGAGATGATCATGTTTTGTAACCAAGTTATCGGCAACTGGCAGGAGCCATATGGTTGTCGCTTTATTGTATGCAATGCAATCGCGCTGTAATGCTTTACTTTATCACTAAACGGTAGCGATAGTCGTGGAAGCACAAGCTTGGCGAGACGACAACGATGCTACGATGGAGATCAAGGTGTCGCGCCGGTGACGATGGTGATCACGACGGTGCTTCGGAGATGGAGATCACAAGCACAAGATGATGATGGCCATATCATATCACTTATATTGATTGCATGTGATGTTTATCTTTTATGCATCTTATCTTGCTTTGATTGGGAGAGAGTTGTTGTCTACGTACCCAACGCAGACCGACTGCGGAAGCGATGACACGACGTAGAGGAAGTAGTCGTACGTCTTCACGATCCAACCGATCAAGCACGAAACTACGGCACCTCCGAGTTCGAGCACACGTTCAGCTCGATGACGATCCCCGCTCCGATCCAGCAAAGCGTCTAGGAAGAGTTCCGTCAGCACGACGGCGTGGTGACGATCTTGATGTTCTACCGTCGCAGGGCTTCGCCTAAGCACCGCTACAATATGATCAAGGTGGAATATGATGGCAGGGGGCACCGCACACGGCTAAGGAACGATCTCAAGGATCAACTTGTGTGTCTAGAGGTGCCCCCTACCTCCGTTATAAAGGAGCCAGGAGGGAGGGGGCCGCCGGCCAGGAGGAGGGCGCAGGAGGAGTCCTACTCCTACCGGGAGTAGGACTCCCCCCCCTAATCCTAGTTGGACTAGGATTCCCCGAGGGGGAAAGAGAAAGAAGGGGGCCGGCCACCTCTCCTAGTCCTAATAGGACTAGGGGAGGGGGGAGGCGCGCGGCCACCTTGGGCTGCCTCTTTCTCCTTTCCACTAAAACCCATTAAGGCCCATATGGCTCCCGGGGGGGGTTTCGGTAACCTCCTAGTACTCCGGTAAAATCCCGATTTCACCCGGAACACTTCCGATATCCAAACATAGGCTTCCAATATATCAATCTTTATGTCTCGACCATTTTGAGACTCCTCGTCATGTCCGTGATCAAATCCGGGACTCCGAACAACCTTCGGTACATCAAAATGCATAAACTCATAATAACTGTCATCATAACGTTAAGCGTGCGGACCCTACGGTTCGAGAACAATGTAGACATGACCGAGACACTTCTCCGGTCAATAACCAATAGCAGGACCTGGATGCCCATATTGGCTCCTACATATTCTACGAAGATCTTTATCGGTCAGACCGCATAACAACATACGTTGTTCTCTTTGTCATCGGTATGTTACTTGCCCGAGATTCGATCGTCGGTATCCAATACCTAGTTCAATCTCATTACCGGCAAGTCTCTTTACTCGTTCCGTAATACATCATCTCACAACTAACATCTTAGTTACAATGCTTGCAAGGCTTATGTGATGTGCATTACCGAGAGGGCCCAGAGATACCTCTCCGACAATCGGAGTGACAAATCCTAATCTCGAAATACGCCAACCCAACATGTACCTTTGGAGACACCTGTAATGCTCCTTTATAATCACCCAGTTACGTTGTGACGTTTGGTAGCACCCAAAGTGTTCCTCCGGCAAACGGGAGTTGCATAATCTCATAGTCATAGGAACATGTATAAGTCATGAAGAAAAGCAATAGCAACATACTAAACGATCGGGTGCTAAGCTAATGGAATGGGTCATGTCAATCAGATCATTCAACTAATGATGTGACCTCGTTAATCAAATAACAACTCTTTGTTCATGGTTAGGAAACTTAACCATCTTTGATTAACGAGCTAGTTAAGTAGAGGCATACTAGTGACTTTCTGTTTGTCTATGTATTCACACATGTACTATGTTTCCGGTTAATACAATTCTAGCATGAATAATAAACATTTATCATGATATAAGGAAATAAATAATAACTTTATTATTGCCTCTAGGGCATATTTCCTTCAGATGGCATATCATATCATTATATTGATTGCATGTGATGTTTATCTTTTATGCATCTTATCTTGCTTTGATTGACGGTAGCATTATAAGATGATCTCTCACTAAATTATCAAGAAGTGTTCTCCCTGAGTATGCACCGTTGCGAAAGTTCTTCGTGCTGAGACACCACGTGATGATCGGGTGTGATAGGCTCTACGTTCAAATACAACGGGTGCAAAACAGTTGCGCACGCAGAATACTCAGGTTATACTTGACGAGCCAAGCATATACAGATATGGCCTCGGAACACGGAGACCGAAAGGTCGAGCGTGAATCATATAGTAGATATGATCAACATAATGATGTTCACCGATGAAACTACTCCATCTCACGTGATGATCGGACATGGTTTAGTTGATTTGGATCACGTGATCACTTAGAGGATTAGAGGGATGTCTATCTAAGTGGGAGTTCTTAAGTAATATGATTAATTGAACTTAAATTTATCATGAACTTAGTCCCTGATAGTATCTTGCTTGTTTATGTTGATTGTAGATAGATGGCTCGTGCTGTTGTTCCGTTGAATTTTAATGCGTTCCTTGAGAAAGCAAAGTTGAAAGATGATGGTAGCAATTACACGGACTGGGTCCGTAACTTGAGGATTATCCTCATTGCTGCACAGAAGAATTATGTCCTGGAAGCACCGCTGGGTGCCAGGCCTGCTGCTGGAGCAACACCGGATGTTATGAACGTCTGGCAGAGCAAAGCTGATGACTACTCAATAGTTCAGTGTGCCATGCTTTACGGCTTAGAATCGGGACTTCAACGACGTTTTGAACGTCATGGAGCATATGAGATGTTTCAGGAGTTGAAGTTAATATTTCAAGCAAATGCCCGGATTGAGAGATATGAAGTCTCCAATAAGTTCTATAGCTGCAAGATGGAGGAGAACAGTTCTGTCAGTGAGCATATACTCAAAATGTCTGGGTATAATAATCACTTGATTCAATTGGGAGTTAATCTTCCAGATGATTGCGTCATTGACAGAATTCTCCAATCACTGCCACCAAGCTACAAGAGCTTCATGAAGAACTATAATATGCAAGGGATGAATAAGACTATTATCGAGCTCTTCGCGATGCTGAAAGCTGCGGAGGTAGAAATCAAAAAGGAGCATCAAGTGTTGATGGTCAACAAGACCACCAGTTTCAAGAAAAAGGGCAAAGGAAAGAAGAAGGGGAACTTCGAAAAGAACGGCAAGCAAGTTGCTACTCAAGAGAAGAAACCCAAACCTGGACCTAAGCCTGAAACTGAGTGCTTCTATTGCAAGCAGACTGGGCACTGGAAGCGGAACTGCCCCAAGTATTTGGCGGATAAGAAGGATGGCAAGGTGAACAAAGGTATATGTGATATACATTTTATTGATGTGTACCTTACTAATGCTCGCAGTAGCACCTGGGTATTTGATACTGGTTCTGTTGCTAATATTTGCAACTCGAAACAGGGACTACGGATTAAGCGAAGATTGGCAAAGGACGAGGTGACGATGCGCGTGGGAAACGGTTCCAAAGTCGATGTGATCGCAGTTGGCACGCTACCTCTACATCTACCTTCTGGATTAATATTAGACCTAAATAATTGTTATTTGGTGCCAGCGTTAAGCATGAACATTATATCTGGATCTTGTTTGATGCGAGACGGTTATTCATTTAAATCAGAGAATAATGGTTGTTCTATTTATATGAGTAATATCTTTTATGGTCATGCACCCTTGAAGAGTGGTCTATTCTTGATGAATCTCGATAGTAGTAACACACATATTCATAATGTTAAAGCCAAAAGATGCAGAGTTGATAATGATAGTGCAACATATTTGTGGCACTGCCGTTTAGCTCATATCAGTGTAAAGCGCATGAAGAAACTCCATACTGATGGACTTTTGGAACCACTTGATTATGAATCACTTGGTACTTGCGAACCGTGCCTCATGGGCAAGATGACCAAAACACCGTTCTCCGGTACTATGGAGAGAGCAACAGATTTGTTGGAAATCATACATACAGATGTATGTGGTCCGATGAATATTGAGGCTCGTGGCGGATATCGTTATTTTCTCACCTTCACAGATGACTTAAGCAGATATGGTTATATCTACTTAATGAAACATAATTCTGAAACATTTGAAAAGTTCAAAGAATTTCAGAGTGAAGTTGAAAATCGTCGTAACAAGAAAATAAAGTTTCTACGATCTGATTGTGGAGGAGAATATTTGAGTTACGAGTTTGGTGTACATTTGAAAAATTGTGGAATAGTTTCACAACTCACGCCACCCGGAACACCACAGCGTAATGGTGTGTCTGAACATCGTAATCGTACTTTACTAGATATGGTGCGATCTATGATGTCTCTTACTGATTTACCGCTATCGTTTTGGGGATACGCTCTAGAGACGGCCGCATTCACGTTAAATAGGGCACCATCAAAATCCATTGTGACGACGCCTTATGAACTGTGGTTTGGCAAGAAACCAAAGTTGTCGTTTCTGAAAGTTTGGGGCTGCGATGCTTATATGAAAAAGTTTCAACCTGATAAGCTCGAACCCAAATCGGAGAAATGTGTCTTCATAGGATATCCAAAGGAGACTATTGGATACACCTTCTATCATAGATCCGAAGGCAAGACTTTTGTTGCTAAATTCGGAAACTTTCTGGAGAAGGAGTTTCTCTCGAAAGAAGTGAGTGGGAGGAAAGTAGAACTTGACGAGGTAACTGTACCTGCTCCCTTATTGGAAAGTAGTACATCACAGAAAACTGTTTCTGTGACACCTACACCAGTTAGTGAGGAAGCTAATGATGATGATCATGAAACTTCAGAACAAGATACTACTGAACCTCGTAGATCAACCAGAGTAAGATCCGCGCCAGAGTGGTACGGTAATCCTGTTCTGGAAGTCATGCTACTAGATCATGATGAACCTACGAACTATGAAGAAGCGATGGTGAGCCCAGATTCCGCAAAGTGGCTTGAAGCCATGAAATCTGAGATGGGATCCACGTATGAGAAAAAAGTATGGACTTTGGTTGACTTGCCTGATGATCGGCAAGCAATTGAGAATAAATGGATCTTCAAGAAGAAGACTGACGCTGATGGTAATATTACTGTCTACAAAGCTCGACTTGTCGCAAAAGGGTTTCGGCAAGTTCAAGGGATTGACTACGATGAGACCTTCTCACCCGTAGCGATGCTTAAGTCTGTCCGAATCATGTTAGCAATTGCCGCATTTTATGATTATGAAATTTGGCAGATGGATGTCAAAACTACATTCCTGAATGGATTTCTGGAAGAAGAGTTGTATATGATGCAACCAGAAGGTTTTGTCGATCCAAAGGGAGCTAACAAAGTGTGCAAGCTCCAGCGATCCATTTATGGACTAGTGCAAGCCTCTCGGAGTTGGAATAAGCGCTTTGATGGTGTGATTAAAGCATTTGGTTTTATACAGACCTTTGGAGAAGCCTGTATTTACAAGAAAGTGAGTGGGAGCTCTATAGCATTTCTGATATTATATGTAGATGACATATTACTAATTGGAAATGATATAGAATTTCTGGATAGCATAAAGGGATACTTGAATAAGAGTTTTTCAATGAAAGACCTCGGTGAAGCTGCTTACATATTAGACATTAAGATCTATAGAGATAGATCAAGACGCTTAATTGGACTTTCACAAAGCACATACCTTGACAAAGTTTTGAAGAAGTTCAAAATGGATCAAGCAAAGAAAGGGTTCTTGCCTGTGTTACAGGGTGTGAAGTTGAGTAAGACTCAATGCCCGACCACTGCAGAAGATAGAGAGAATATGAAAGATGTTTCCTATGCTTCAGCCATAGGCTCTATCATGTATGCAATGCTGTGTACCAGACCTGATGTGTGCCTTTCTATAAGTCTAGCAGGGAGGTACCAAAGTAATCCAGGCGTGGATCACTGGACAGCGGTCAAGAACATCCTGAAATACCTGAAAAGGACTAAGGATATGTTTCTCATATATGGAGGTGACAAAGAGCTCATCGTAAAAGATTACATTGATGCAAGCTTTGACACTGATCCGGACGATTCTAAATCGCAAACCGGATACGTGTTTACATTAAACGGTGGAGCTGTCAGCTGGTGCAGTTCTAAACAAAGCGTTGTAGCGGGATCTACATGTGAAGCGGAGTACATAGCTGCTTCGGAAGCAGCAAATGAAGGAGTCTGGATGAAGGAGTTCATATCCGATCTAGGTGTCATACCTAGTGCATCGGGTCCAATGAAAATCTTTTGTGACAATACTGGTGCAATTGCCCTGGCAAAGGAATCCAGATTTCACAAGAGAACCAAGCACATCAAGAGACGCTTCAATTCCATCCGGGATCTAGTCCAGGTGGGAGACATAGAGATTTGCAAGATACATATGGATCTGAAAGTTGCAGACCCGTTGACTAAGCCTCTTCCACGAGCAAAACATGATCAGCACTAAGGCTCCATGGGTGTTAGAATCATTACTGTGTAATCTAGATTATTGACTCTAGTGCAAGTGGGAGACTGAAGGAAATATGCCCTAGAGGCAATAATAAAGTTATTATTTATTTCCTTATATCATGATAAATGTTTATTATTCATGCTAGAATTGTATTAACCAGAAACATAATACATGTGTGAATACATAGACAAACAAAGTGTCACTAGTATGCCTCTACTTGACTAGCTCGTTAATCGAAGATGGTTATGTTTCCTAACCATAGACATGTGTTGTCATTTGATTAACGGGATCACATCATTAGGAGAATGATGTGATTGACTTGACCCATTCCGTTAGCTTAGCACTCGTCGTTTAGTATGTTTCTATTGCTTTCTTCATGACTTATACATGTTCCTATGACTATGAGATTATGCAACTCCCGTTTACCGGAGGAACACTTTGTGTGCTACCAAACGTCACAACGTAACTGGGTGATTATAAAGGAGCTCTACAGGTGTCTCCAAAGGTACATTTTGGGTTGGCGTATTTCGAGATTAGGATTTGTCACTCCGATTGTCCGAGAGGTATCTCTGGGCCCTCTCGGTAATGCACATCACTTAAGCCTTGCAAGCATTGCAATTAATGAGTTAGTTGCGAGATGATGTATTACGGAATGAGTAAAGAGACTTGCCGGTAAGGAGATTGAAATAGGTATTAAGATACCGACGATCGAATCTCGGGCAAGTAACATACCGATGACAAAGGGAACAACGTATGTTGTTATGCGGTCTGACCGATAAAGATCTTTGTAGAATATGTAGGAGCCAATATGAGCATCTAGGTTCCGCTATTGGTTATTGACCGGAGACGTGTCTCGGTCATGTCTACATTGTTCTCGAACCCGTAGGGTCCGCACGCTTAAGGTTTCGATGATAGTTATATTATGAGTTCATGAGTTTTGATGTACCGAAGGAGTTCGGAGTCCCGGATGAGATCGGAGACATGACGAGGAGTCTCGAAATGGTCGAGACGTAAAGATCGATATATTGGACGACTATATTCGGACATCAGAAAGTTTCCGAGTGGTTCGGGTATTTTTCGGAGTACCGGGGAGTTACGGGAATACGGGGGAAGAAGTATATGGGCCTTATTGGGCTTTAGGGGAGAGGGATAGGCAGGCCGCGCGCCCCCCCATTGACTAGTCCGAATTGGACTAGGGGGAGGGGCGGCGCCCCCTCGTTCCTTCTCTTCCCTCTTCCCCTTCCTTGTCTCCTACTCCTACTACTTGGAAGGACTCCTAGTTGTACTAGGAAAGGGGGAATCCTACTCCCGGTGGGAGTAGGACTCCCCTAGGGTGCGCCATAGAGAGGGCCGGCCCTCCCCTCCTCCATTCCTTTATATACGGGGGCAGGGGCACCCCATAGACACACAAGTTGATCTTCGTGATCATTCTCTTAGCCGTGTGCGGTGCCCCCCTCCACCATACTCCTTGATAATATTGTAGCGGTGTTTAGGCGAAGCCCTGCGACGGTAGAACATCAAGATCGTCACCACGCCGTCGTGCTGACGGAACTCATCCCCGACACTTTGTTGGATCGGAGTCCGGGGATCATCATCAAGCTGAACATGTGCTAAAACTCGGAGGTGCCGTAGTTTCGGTGCTTGATCGGTTGGGTCGCGAAGACGTACGACTACATCAACCGCGTTGTCATAACGCTTCCGCTGTCGGTCTACGAGGGTACGTAGACAACACTCTCCCCTCTCGTTGCTATGCATCACCATGATCTTGCGTGTGCATAGGAATTTTTTTGAAATTACTACGTTCCCCAACACGGAGGTGGTACGTCTCCGTGTCAGGGAGGAGGACGAGCACGTCCATCGCTACATGGCTGCTATGGACGTCAGGTTCTCCAATACCTGGCAGGTTCTTTGGGGAGATCACCCGAGCTATGATCCAGTGATGGTTCCTTCACTTTGGTTGTCCACCGCCCGCGCCTCAGGAACCGCGAGTGGCCTAGATTACTCTTTAGTATTCGATCTTTATTAGCTGCTAGATAGCTAGCTAGCTAGTGATGTATTCGATATATAATATTCGAGATTATATATATTATTCGAGATGATGTATTCGAGATTATATCTATTATTCGAGACGATGTATTCGAGATTATATTCGATTATGCTTATTATGTACTATGATTGATTCAGTTTTTCCTTATTAATTGATTGCATCCATGCATTGTAATTTGAATACTAAATTGTTTTATATATCTTTTGGATTAGTTAAATAAAAGCTGTGGCGGACAATACCGGCAGAGAGGGAGAAGAGACCCTGTTCGATATCATACGCCATCCTCGTGGGCCAGATGATGATCAGAATGAAGAAGATTATGACGGCTCCGAATTTCTAAACAACACCGGGGAGGGTGATATGATATTCGATCGCGACGACCGAATTGATGAAGTCATGAACTATGATTATGATGATGACGAAGAAAATGTTGATCTTGAAACAACAAAGACCGGCGAGGTATATATATTTATATAAGCAGGCATCTGGTGATCATCACATGTTTTAAATGACTTGAAGATATATTAACGAATCGATCTTTCTTCTTTTAGCCATCCGGATCGAGCAAATCTTTAGGCAACAGGAAACAAGGCCCAAAAAAAAGTTGAAGGAGGGCGTAAAGTACAATATCGAGGCCATCAAACCTAATGGCGAACCATTAGCGCCTAAGAATATTGCGGACAAGTTCATTCGTCAGTGCGGAGTTCTTGTGAAGGACCAACTCCCGATCTCCCTTCAAGCATGGAGAGAGCCAGCAAAGCCACGTCCAGATGTTACTTTTGTCGACGACAGACAAAAAGGTCTGCTTTGGGAAACTCTCATGGAACATTTCACCCTACCAGATCATTTCACAGATGCAGATGTGGAGAAAGTCAAGAACGCTGCTCTTAGGAAGATGGCGGTTGCATTCAACAACCACAAGAATCGTGTATGGGACAAGTATTGAAGATCGTCGAATTGAAGAAAAGACAAGTCGGTGATATTAGGTTCATTAACACAAATCTCATAGATGCAACTGAGGTTGAATTACATGCCACAGATACCGAGGCCAACTTGCTACGATCATTCAAAATAAATGAACACAAAGATATAATACTCTTTCCTTACAACTTCAAGTGAGTGTTACTATCTTGTGGCATATTCGGTTTCCCTTATATATTAGTCAAGGTTATAGTAATGTAATTGATGAGTTATGCATGCGAGCGCAGGTTCCACTATATTCTCCTAGAGATTAAGCTTGAGCAGGGAGTAGTAACTGTCTTAAACTCGAAACGAAAAGATCCCCAAGAGTATGCGGACATGACTCAAATGCTCGAGAAGTAAGTTAAATCGATCATTATCCACCATATCAGCAACTTTGTTCATTTCTGATATCAAGTAATTGTTTTCTTTGTCTGGCAGGGTTTGAAGAAAATTCACCAAAAAAGCTCCGGGACTGCCGAAGAAGCTGGAATTTAGACACACGAAAGTAAGTACTATAGTAGCATGTTCCGCGCATCTCCTAGCTAGTGATTCAAGCGCTAATTTCATCATACCATTTGGCATTCTTGCTTATCAGTTTGATTGACCTCTATTTCTTGTAAAGTGGTTGTGGCAGGAACAAGGGAATGATTTCTGTGGATACTACATTTGCGAGTCCATCCGCCACACGACCTGTGAAAGGGGCGGCCGGTACACTGACAAACAATATGAAGTGCGTAAATAACAATATTCACAATTTTATTTTATTACCATTATTTGTGTTGAGTTCCATTCATTCATATATATATATATGTATTGACCCCCTTCTTCAAATTAGATGTTTCGGATGCGGGATGAACTCCTAGCACCAGATCGCATGCGAGCAATTCAAGAGGAATTGGCGGCATTCTTTCTTGACCACATGATCGCTGAAGATGGAGAATACTAGGTGGACCATGCGTCCGTAGTTTAGGAAATTATATTTGTAAGAGATAATTATTGTATATATGTAGCCGGTAGTGTCGGATAGATATACGAGAACTTGTTGTTCGACCAATCTCTCGGAGAAGGAGAGGTTGGTCGATATCACTTCTCTCTGTATGCATATATGTTGATCATGACGATCTTCTGTTTCGTTCGTTTGCTTACCAGCTAGCTAGCGTGTCTAGTCCTCGTATGTATAGTACGTAGCGTCGACCACGCACGGACATAAGAGAGGACACTTCTCTCTATTAATTATCTAGCTAACACAATATATGAAATACCTAAATTAACCCCCCAAAACCCCCAACCCCACCCCCCCTTCAAAACAAAAACCCCAGCCAAAGAAGTGCTGACGCGTGGATACCTATTGGTCCCGGTTGGTGCCACCAACCGGGACCAAAGGCCCTCCTGCCTGGGCTCGGCGCACAGGCCACATGGAGGCCCATCTATCCCGGTTCTGGTTTGAACCGGGACTAAAGGGTCAGGGCATTAGTAACGACCCTTTAGTCCCGGTTCAGGAACCGGGACAAAAGGCCCTTACGAACCGGGACAATAGGCCCGTTTTCTACTAGTCCCAGCTTTTCTCTTCATCTAACTTCTTCAATGGATGAACATTGGTTCGCATTGGAACATGATTTGCAACATCTTCCTTTCGTGTGGTTAACAGTACTCTACTACCATTAGTTGCATCTGGAAATGCTTTAACCTTTCTGTTTAATTGCTCCCATGTATCTGTTTCCCACACATCATCGAGAACTACTAAGTATCTCTTTTGCAATAGAAAATCATGGATCTTCTTTCCCACCTCATGCTCTTGCATTTGATCGTCTGGCCTATGTGTACTCCCAGTTATTTGTTTCATAATATCATTTAGTAAATCAATGCCTTTAAACTTTTGAGATACAGTCACCCAACAAACTGCCTCAAAATGTCGTTTCACTCCAGGCGAAGTGTAGACTTTTCTAGCAAGTGTTGTTTTCCCCGCACCACCCATAGCAACTATGGAGATGGCACTAAGACACTTCTTTGTGTCAACTAACTTCCCCACTATTTCTTTGTATTCATTCTCGAAACCAACCATAACAACATCTTCAAAATTTTGGTAAATAGGACCATAATCTTGGGGCAACTCATCATCAATATCAACCTTTTCTATGCAAGTATGACCCAAATCATCAACTATTTTCAAACGGGTTGCATACTCAAATATCTCAGATATGTTCCTTCTTATACTTTTTATTTCAACACCAACTTTGTGAAGGGTACTCAAATCACTTGGCAGGCAACCATACCTTGCAATGGCACCCATGAATCCCTTCTTGAGCCTGTTTCTCTTGTACATGTACTCTGCGGCCTTGATGACATTGTCGGTGTTGAACATGTGTACATGTACGTAGGTTTGGGTTCTGTATGCAATACCTGTAGTATCTGTCTCCCTCTGTATGTACGTGTATCTTAGGAGACAAGATACCGGTCGCACCCCTTGTACCTATATATATGTGCCTAGTGCACGATCAATCAATTATCGATGCACCAAATCATTCTCTACATGGTATCTATCGCAAGTCGATCTTCCAGCTTCCGCTAACCGTAGCCGCCGCCACGGGCCGCCGCCGCCGCCGCGACCTCCCGCCGCCACCCCAAGCCGCTGCCACCACCCCTCCTCCCCGCTCGCCACCTTCCCACCACGCGCCTCCACGCCGCACCGCCCCCTCCCGCCGCGCCGCCTGCCTCCCGCCACCGCGCCGCTAACCCTAGCCGCGCCGCCGCCTCGCTCCCCACGATCTCATCGTCATGTCTTCCAACGCCTCCACCTACTCCAACCCCTTCGCCGTCGACCCTGCCAAGATTCGTGACATCAACGTCCATGCACGCGTCCCCGTGACCCTCGACACCTCCAACTCCACGTACTTTGCATGGAAGACGTACTTCACGCTGCTCTTTCGCGAGAACAATCTCGTGGATCACGTGGATGGCACCGTGGACTCCCGCACCATGGTGGACGACGCCGAGTGGACCGCGATCGACGCCACAATCGTCCGGTGGTTCTTCACCACCATCTCCAAGGACTTGTTCCACACGATCGTGAGCGCTGGCGACGACGCCCGCGCCATGTGGGTCAAGCTGAACGGCCTCTTCACCAACAACAAGCTTCAGCGCCGCGTTTTTTTGCAGCAGGAATTTTTTGACTGTCACCAGGATGACCAGTCCATTGATGACTACTGCCACCGCCTGAAGACGTTGGCGGACGAGCTCCGTGACATTGGAGCCAAGGTGGACGACGACCTCCTCCTCAGCACGCTCACCGCCGGCTTCAACGAGGACTTCGGCAACGCCGCCTCCAACCTCACCTTGATGCCGGAGCCCTCCTTTCCCAAGTTTGTGGCGTACTTGAGGTTGGAGGAGCGCCGGATGAAGGGGGTCAAGAAGCGTGTGTAGCACCACGCCCTCGCCGCCGGCACCTCTCGCGGCGCCCCTCCACCGACCGCCCCACCCGCGCCGCGCCAGCAGCCGCAGCCACCAGCACCTCCGGGGTACTTCCCCCTCCCGCCCGCGCCTCCCGCCCCTCCCGCTACCCCCCAGCAGCCGAGTGGCGGGCGCCGCGGCAACCGCCGCGGGGGCGGCCGCAAGAAGCAACAGGCGCCGGGGGGGGGGGCTCGTCAGCAGCAGCAGGTGACTCCCCCATGGACATACGGCACCAACCCATGGACCGGCGTCGTCCATGCGTACTCCATGCCGGTCCCTCGGGCTCCGGCTCCGGGCATCCTTGGGCCCCGCCCGGCGGGTCACCAGGCCCTCTTCGCCGCGCAGAACGCCGCTCCCTACAGCGGCTATGGTGCCCCCCCCCCGCCGGCGCCCGCCTACGGGTCCGCGCCGGCTTATGGCGCCGCTGCCGCGCCGGCCTATGGGGCCGCGCCCGCCTACGGCGCCGCTGCCGCCGCTCTGGCCTTCGGGGCTGCTCCCGCACCGGCCTACGGAGGGTTCTACCCTCCTCAGATGCCGCCGCCGTGCGACCCGGCCTTGCTCGCTGCACTGCACTCCGCGCCATCACCGGGCTCCTATGGTGGCGGTGGTGACTGGTACATGGACTCGGGCGCCACTGCTCACATGACTGCTCATCCTGGTAACCTCACATCTGCCACTCCCGTTCATACTCCCACCTGTATCACCGTTGGTAACGGTTCCTCCCTCCCCATTACTCACGTCAGTCATATGCCTTTTCCTTCTACTTCCACTCATGTGCATATGTCTAATGTTCTTGTGTCTCCTGACTTAGTCACTAATCTTGTTTCCGTTCGTCGCCTTGCTCGTGAGAATCCTATAACTTTTGAATTTGACGATATCGGTTTTTCTGTGAAGGACGCCCGTACACGGATGGTGCTCCACCGATGTGATAGCCCGGACGAGCTTTATCCAGTCCATCCCTCCGGCGCCACCACCACCCGTCGCCCCGCCGCCTTCGCCGCCAGTGTCGATCTTTGGCATGCCCGTCTCGGTCATCCCAACTCCACCGTTATGCGTCAGATTCTTCAAAGTTTTTCTTTCTCATGTAATAAGGTCGACGATCACACTTGTGAGGCTTGCCGTCTTGGCAAGCACGTTCGTCTTCCCTTTAGCGAGTCTATAAACATTTCCACCTTTCCGTTTCAGTTATTTCATAGTGATGTTTGGACGTCCCCGGTTGCTAGCAACACAGGCTATTTATACTATCTGGTGATATTGGATGATTTTACTAATTATGTGTGGACATTCCCTCTCCGTCGCAAGTCCGACGCTCTTGCCACACTCACCGCTTTTTATTCATATGTCACCACACAGTTCGGTCGTCCTATTCTCGCCTTGCAAACCGACAACGGCAAGGAGTTTGACAACGTCGCCTTCTGCAATTTACTTGCGTACCACAGCACCATCTTTCGCCTCACCTGCCCCTACACGTCTCAGCAGAATGGTCGCGCCGAGCGCGTCCTTCGCACGCTTAATGACTGTGTCCGCACGTTGCTCTTCCACTCCTACGTGCCTGCTCGGTTCTGGCCAGACGCGCTCGCGACTGCCAGCCTCCTCATTAACATTCGCCCCTGTCGTTCCCGCTGGAACTACACCCCTCACCAGCTCCTCTTCGGTGCGGTTCCATCTTATGATGGTCTTCGCATTTTTGGCACTAGTAGAAAAAGGGTCAAATGTGAAGCACATTAGTGCCGGTTCCAACGGCTAGCCGGGCCGCTTTCATAGTACCGGTTCGTGGAGAACCTTTAGCACCGGTTCGTGCCACGAACCGATACTAATGAGAGTGGTGGCAGGATGTTGTCAGACTGGGGCCCCTCCAGCCCCTTTAGTACCGGTTCATGGCACAAACCGGTACTAAAGGTCGTCCTACATAAACCCTTCACACCCGAGCTCGCTCTGGTCTTCCTCTTTCCCCTCTCCTCTCTATTCTTCCCCTCTTCCTCTCGAGCTCATCACACATTTTGCCCAAAATTTGTCAAGATTTGAAGGCCTCCATCCATTCAAATGATCACAAAGGTTAGCAACTTTGTCCTTTCATCTCTCATTGCTAGATTATAGCTCTTGCAATGCTTTATATAGTGATTAATTTGTGAGTTTAGTAATTTGGGAGGATATATATATGTGCTAGTATTTGATTTATATGCAATTTGAGGTCAAAAATAACACTTAGTTTGCATATGTAGGTGTGGTTTACTTAGTGCCTTCTAAATCTCCGTCGTAACCACCGTCGATCGCCCGCACCGTCCCGTCGCCGGCACCACCTTGTGGTGAGCCTCTTGTTCATGAAATTTTATATAAAAATTGATGTTTGTGTGACTTGGATATATAGTTACTCGTATAATTATCTTACCCGTACGTTGTTTGTTATACATATAGTGCCATGGTTTTGATATCCGTCCCCATCGGCCCTCGTCCTTGTTATGATTCGCATGTGGTATATATATTCTCTTTTAAAACTAGTTGCATTTCATGTTTATGACAAATTATGCCCATCAAGTTGACATAGAAATTTTTTCTAGGAGGTATGTGAACCGGAAATTCCAACCGACCCTATTGTCAAGAGGTTAAATTTAGTTGAAAGAGAAAACGAGTACTTGAAAGAAAAATTGAAAAGAATTGAGGGGGAGAAGATGGAATTGGAATTGCATGTTGCCGATGTCGTCGATGATCACAAGATCAAGATGGAGAAAATGCGCTTGAAGATTAGAAAGATTAGAAAATATGCCATCGATAGTGAGGCTTGGTATCATTATGCTGTTGGATCCATTGTTACCTTAGTTGCGATCTTGATCGTATTTGTTGTTGCATTTAAATGCTTTAGCTAGAGAGTTATTTGTTTGTTGCATTTAAGTGTTGTATGAACTTTATGTATGAACTTGTATTAATTTGGTCTATTCGGTGTTGTGTAATGAAGATGAGCCGGCAATGGATGTACGATGACCGATGCTCTCCCCAGTTCGTTGAGGGCGTGCATACTTTTCTGCTTGCGGCTGAGGCAAACAAGCGGGCAGATGGTTTTATGCCTTGTCCATGTGCTCGCTGTAAGAATGGTCACAATTACTCTACGTCAAGAACCATTCACGTCCACCTGTTAAGTCCGGTTTCATGCCCCACTATAATGTTTGGACCAAGCACGAAGAAAGAGGGGTTATGATGGAAGACAATGAAGAAGAAGAGGACGACGACAGCTATCCTAGCCATGGGTTCCCTGAATACGATGATACAACAATGGGGAAGAAGCTGAGCCGGTAATGCGGGAAGAAGCTGAGCCGGCAATGCGGGAAGAAGCTGAAGAAGAGGCATCAGATGAGCCCGTTGATGATCTTGGTCGGGCCATTGCCGATGCAAAGAGAAACTGTGCAAGTGATTTGGAGAAGAAGAAGTTGCAGCGCATGTTAGAGGATCACAAAAAATTGTTGTACCCGAATTGCGTAGGTGACAAGAAAAAGCTGGGCGCCACACTGGAATTGCTGCAATGGAAGGCAGAGAATGATGTATCTGACAAGGGATTTGGAAAGTTGCTGGTAATGATAAAGGATATGCTTCCAAAGGACAACGAATTGCCCGAGAGTACGTACGAAGCAAAGAAGGATGTCTGCCCTCTAGGGTTAGAGGTGAAGAAGATACATGCATGCCCTAATGATTGCATCCTCTACCGCGATGAGTACGAGGATTTGAACACTTGCCCGGTATGTGGTGCATTGCGCTATAAGATCAACCGCGATGACCCTGGTGATGTCGAGGGCGAGCGCCCAGGAAGAAGATTCCTGCCAAGGTGATGTGGTATGCTCCTATAATACCACGGTTGAAACGTTTGTTCCAAAACAAAGAGCATGCCAAGGCGATGCGATGGCACAGAGAAGACCGTAAGGAAGACAGAAAGTTGAGAGTACCCGCTGACGGGTTGCAGTGGAGAAAAATTGAAAGGAAGTACGGGAAGTAGTTTGCAGATGACGCAAGGAGCGTATGGTTTGGTCTAAGCGCAGATGGCATTAATCCTTTTGGGGAGCAGAGCAGCAACCATAGCACCTGGCCTGTGACTCTTTGTTTGTATAACCTTCCTCCTTGGTTGTGCATGAAGCAGAAGTTCATTATGATGCCAGTGCTCATCCAAGGCCCTAAGCAACCCGTCAACGACATTGATGTGTACCTAAGGCCATTAGTTGAAGAACTCTTACAACTGTGGAATGGAACAGGTGTACGTGTGTGGGATGAGCACATGGGGGAAGAATTTGACCTAAAGGCGTTGCTGTTCGTGACCATCAATGATTGGCCTGCTCTCAGTAACCTTTCAGGACAGACAAACAAGGGATACCGCGCATGCACGCACTGTTTGGACGATACCGACAGTATATATTTGGCTAATTGTAAGAAGAATGTGTACCTGGGACATCATCGATTTCTTCCGAGCAAGCATCCCGTAAGAAAGGCAAGCATTTCAAAGGTGAGGCGGATCACTGGACGAAGCCTCGCCACCGTACTGGTGCTGATGTACATGATATGGTCAATGATTTGAAGGTGGTCTTTGGAAAGGGTCCTGGTGGACAACCTGTTCCGAATGATGCTGACGGACGCGCAGCCATGTGGAAGAAGAAATCTATATTTTGGGACCTGCCCTATTGGAAAGACCTAGAGGTCCGCTCCACAATCGACGTGATGCACATGATGAAGAATCTTTGTGTGACCCTGCTTGGCTTCTTGGGCGAGTATGGGAAGACAAAAGATACACCTGAGGCACGAGAGGACCAGCAACGTATGCACGGAAAAGACGGCATACATCAGGGTCATGCAAGCTACGCTCTTGCCAAAGAAGAGAAGGAAATCTTCTTTGAATGCCTGCTCAGTATTAAGGTACCGTCTGCCTTCTCGTCGAATATAAAGGGAATAATAAACATGGCAGAGAAAAAATTCCAGAACCTAAAGTCTCATGACTGCCACGTGATTATGATGCAACTGCTTCCAGTTGCATTGAGGGGGCTTCTACCGAAAAACGTTCGATTAGCCATTGTGAAGTTATGTGCACTTCTCAATGCAATCTCTCAGAAGGTAATCGATCCAGAAATCATACCAAGGTTAGAGAATGATTTGGTGCAATGTCTTGTCAGTTTTGAGTTGGTGTTCCCACCATCCTTCTTCAACATCATGACGCACGTCCTAGTTCACCTATGCGAAGAGATTAACGTTTTGGCTCCGGTATTTCTACACAATATGTTCCCCTTTGAGAGGTTCATGGGAGTCTTAAAGAAATATGTTCATAACCGTGCTAGGCCATAAGGAAGCATCTCCAAGGGCCGTCAAAATGAGGAGGTCATTGAGTTTTGTATTGACTTTATTCCTGACCTTAAGCCGATTGGTGTTCCTGAATCGCGGCATAAGGGCAGACTGGATGGAAAAGGCACGCTAGAAGGGGAACAAATAATATGTTTGGACGGACATTCTCTCACTGAAGCACACTACACAGTTCTACAGAATTCCGCCTTGGTGGCTCCGTATATGGATGAACACAAGAATTTGCTACGCTCCAAACACCTGGAGCGGTCTGATGACTAGATTACACGTGAACAAACCAGGACGTTCGCCAGCTGGTTGCAGACACATATCATGCATGACACCTCTATTGAAGATGACCTGTACTTGCTGTCCCTGTTACCATCTTCGAATATAATGACTTTCAAAGGGTACGAGATAAATGGTAATACATTTTACACGATTGCCCAAGATAAGAAGAGCACCAACCAAAACAGTGGTGTCCGCTTTGATGCAGAAACCAAGACGGGAAAGGAAACATATTATGGTTATATACAGGACATATGGGAACTTGACTATCGACGTGGTTTGAAGGTCCCTTTGTTTCGGTGCAAATGGGTCAATATGACACGAGGCGCGGTAACGGAAGACCCGCAGTACGGAATGACAACAGTGGATCTCAACAATCTTGCGTATGCAGACGAACCATTCGTCCTAGCCAATGATGTGGCACAGGTTTTCTTTGTGAAGGACATGTCTACCAAGCCAAGAAAGAGAAAAGATAAGGAAGCGAATGCATCGTACGATGAGCCAAAGCGGCACATAGTTCTTTCTGGGAAGAAAAACATCGTGGGAATGGATGACAAGACAGACAAGTCAGAAGATTATGAAAAGTTTGATGAAATTGCTCCACTCACAGTGAATATTGACCCGAGCATCCCGTTAAATGATGAAGATTTTCCATGGTTACGGCGCAAAGGGACACACGCGAAGAAAAAGTTTCACACCCAAAGATCTGGGATGTGATCGGCTTCACTATCATCACTTTCTTCTGTGTTTCACACCCAGAAGGGAATCTCTGTAATAGTTAGGGTAGTTAATTATGTGTTTTGGCATTTGAAACGCGAAGAAATTCTATGTGCAAACAAATTCTTTCATGCCTTTACTGATTTTTAAAGTTAAGTTATTCACAAACTAGTGATTCACGCTAATTTCAAATAATTCAAAATTTAAACTATTCAAATTTGAAAACTACGGGCACTAACAGAAAGTTTGTAATTTTTTGTACCTAAAGCAAAAATATTCACAAAGAAACTCTGAATACACAAAAAAAACAACTCAAAAATAAATAAAGCAAAAAAAATAAAAAAAGCCCGCCTACTAGGCCAAAGCGGCCGGCATACGACTAGAAACACAACCTGTTGTTGGGCCAGGATGCAGGCCCGCAAAGGCCTAGTAAGCCTACAGGGCAGCACAGAACATGTAAGCCCAGTAGGCCTGCTTTGGAGAGGAGTTCGAGAGAGCTACCGCACGGGGGTTTATAAACCAGTGCGGTCGCCCCTCGGCTAGCGAGGTGGGACTAAACTTGCCGCACCGCACCTGCGCCAGCGCACCCCCTTTAGTACTGGGTCGTGGAACCAACCAGTACTAAAGGGCGGGCCTTTAGTACCGGTTGGAGCCACCACCCGGTACTAAAGGGGGTCGCTTCCCGCCGCTTGGCCTGGCCAAAACAAGCCTTTAGTACCGGTTGATGGCACCAACCGGTACTAAAGGCCCCTCCTATATAAACAACACTTACGAAAATTTCAGTTTCTCATCTGCTTCATCTCCTCTGCACCGTCCCCCGCCGCGCCCCCCGTACGTCTCCATCCCTCGTCACCGCCCCCGTCGCCGCCCCGTCCCCGTCGTCGCCGCCCCGTCGTCCCCGTCCCCGTCGTCCCCGTCGTCACCGCCGCCCCGTCCCGCGTCGTCCCCGTCCCCGTCGTCGCCGCCCCGTATGTCCCCGTCGTCGTCGCCGCCCCGGCCCGTACGTCCCCGTCCCCGTCAACGCCGCCCCGTCCCTGTCCCCGTCGTCGTCATCCCCGTCGTCGCCGCGCCCGTCGCCGTCCCCGTCGCCGCCCCCCATCGCCTCTCGCCTCGCCGGTGAGCGCACACACACACACACATACATTTTTTTAGTTATACAAATAGTTAGAAATTTTTCTGTTTTTTAGAAATAGTTAGAAATGTTAGAATTGTTAGAATAGTTAGAAATGTTAGAATTGTTAGAATAGTTAGAAATGTTAGAATTGTTAGAAATTTTTCTGTTTTTTAGTTATAGAAATAGTTATAAAAAAGTTAGAATTGTTAGAAATTTTTCTGTTTTTTTAGAAATAGTTAGAAATGTTAGAATTGTTAGAATTGTTAGAAATGTTAGAATTGTTAGAAATTTTTCTACTTTTAGTTATAGAAATAGTTATAAAAAAGTTAGAATTGTTAGAAATTTTTCTGTTTTTTAGTTATAGAAATAGTTATAAAAAAGTTAGAAATTTTATTTTTTTTAGTTCTAGAAATATTAGAAATGTTATAGAAATGTTAGTTATATAGAAATGTTAGAAATTTTAGTTATCAAAATCCAATCATTAAAAAAATGTTACTTTTTGCGGGCATATAGCTAGTATTTGTTCTCGACGATGCCCGGTCCGCATCCTCGCCGTCGACCCGTCCGCGACGGCGTCCGACTGACCCATGTCCGGGATTGGGCTCCGCCGGGCTAGCACTGGGAGGTGCTGCCTGGAGGGGCACGCCGCTTGATGAGGAACCCGGCCCCGGGTCCCGTCGTCGACCCTGATCTCATTTGGTGGCGTTCGCGTGGGCCAGTTTCGGTGCGGAGGGAGCCGGCCCCGCCGGAGGTGGTACCTGGTTACATGGTTGTGTTATATAATACCTGGTTGTGTTAGAGGGCGGCAGGTTCTCCAATACCTGGCAGTTTCTTCAGGGATCTCACTTCAGCTATGATCCTGTGAGGGTTTCTTCTCTTTGGGTGTCCACCGCCCGCACCGCAGGAACCGCGAGTGTCCTAGATTCTTCTGTAGTATTCGATCTTTATTAGCCACCTAGCCAGTGATGTACTCAATATATAATATTCAAGACGATGTATTCGAGATTATATATTATTCGAGACGATGTATTCGAGATTATATCTATTATTCGAGACGATGTATTCGAGATTATATCTATTATTCGAGACGATGTATTCGAGATTATATCTATTATTCGAGACGGTGTATTCGAGATTATATTTATTATTCGAGACGATGTAATTTGAATACTAAATTGTTTTATATTTCTTTTGGCATAGTTAAATAAAAGCTATGGCGGAAAATACCAACAGAGAGGGAGAACAGACCATGTTCGATATAATACGCGAGCCAGATGATGATCAGAATGAAGAAGATTATGACGGCTCCGAATTTCCAAACAACACCGGAGAGGGTGATATGATATTCGATCGCGACGACCGAATTGATGAAGTCATGAACTACGATTATGACAACACCGGAGAGGTATATATATTTATATAAGCAGGCATCTGGTGATCATCACATGTTTTAAATGAGTTGAAGATATATTAACGAATCGATCTTTCTTCTTTCAGCCATCCGGATCGAGCAAATCTTCAGGCAAAAGGATGAAACGAGGCCCGAACAAAAAGTTGAAGGAGGGCGTAAAGTATAATATCGAGGCAATCAAACGTAATGGCGAACCGTTAGCGCCTAAGAAGATTGCGGACAAGTTCGTTCGTCAGTGCGCAGTTCTTGTGAAGGACCAACTCCCGATCTCCCTCCAAGAATGGAGAAAGCCAGCAAAGCCACGTCCAGATCTTACTTTTGTCGACGACAGACAAAAAAGTCTGCTTTGGAATACTCTCATGGAACATTTCACCCTACTAGATCATTTCACAGAAGCAGATGTGCAGAAAGTCAAGGACGCTGCTCTTAGGAAGATGGCGGTTGCATTCAAGAACCACAAGAATCGTGAATGGGACAAGTACGTCAAGGGAGGAAGGAAGACTCCAGTATTCGAGGGAACACTAGAGAATCAAAGTGCTCATTGGGACGATTTCGTGAAATTCAAGGATTCAGAATTATCTAAGGAACGGTCAAGAATAAACAAGGCCAATGCCGCAAAAAAGGATAAGTTCCATAAGCTGGGGCCAGGTGGCTATGCGGTGGGAATGCCTAAGTGGGATAAGTCTGAGAAAGAGATGCTGGATGCAAGTGTCACTCCAGAAACATTGAGCTGGCCCCCCAGGTGCAGGACTTGGTCCTATGCGCATGGGGGGGAGTTGGACCCGAAGACAGGCAAAGTTTCCAAGAAGGCATGTCTGAACGGAGCCGAAGATAAGCTACTTGTTGCAATAGAAGAGGCTCGATCCGGGTTGTTCGAGCCCAACAGAGAGAACGACGAGCTTACGCGTGCCCTGGGAAATCCTGAACACCCGAGAAGAACACGAGGCATGGGCGCTATTCCGTGGTATGAGGGGTTTTCGGACTGGAACGCCAACTACAGAACCCGTGCGAGAAAGAAGATTGCGGAGGAGAAGAAGAGGAAGATGGAGGAGGAGCAGAGGAAGCTCGACTATGAACGCCTTCAAGGCCTAGAATCAGCGCACACGGACTTGGCAATCAAATTCCAGCGGCAGCAGGAGCAGATCGACTCACTTAGCCAGCAAAGGGGGTCTCAGCAGCTGCAACAGCTAGCGGATGATCCAGCATTGGATACCACCGCCCCATCCATGCCGAGAAGCAGCGTGGGTTCCGCTCCGTTTGACGCAATGCTGGATAGATACCCCGTGGATGATATCGCGGAGAACACTAACTGCGAGCTACACTTCAAAATTAAGAACAAATCCTTGAAGGTGGCGGACGGTGTTGCTTATACAAATTCCCCCGATGCAACCTTCCATTGCAACCCGATTCCAGCAGGCTATGCTCGTGTCGTGGTTGATGAGGTGGTGGACCAATATTCGGGGCTAGATCTTGACATTCCTGGAGGTGACGAGGAGCACACACTCGGAGATGCCAAACATCGTGTCATCCTATGGAGAAAGGATTGCATCATCTTTCGAAGGCCACCGACACCGCGTCACCCGACTCCTCGTCGAAGTCTGCCACCGAGTCAGCAGACTCCCGCTCCTCCAAGTCCACCAACGCGTGAGGCTACTCCTCCTCCTCCAAGTCCGGCAAAGTGTCAGGCCACTCCTCCTCCAAGTCTGACACAGCGTCAGACGTCCACTCCTCCTCCAAGTTCGGCACAACCTCAGGCCACTCCTCCTCCAAGTCTGGCACAGCTTCAGGCCACTCCTCCTCGTCCAACTCAGCCCCGCCAGCCGTCTCCACCGCCTCAGCAATCATAGAAGAGACACCCCGCAGCTATGGTGCGTAGCGGTATGAGTCGAGGTCATAGTACAGGAAGTACAGGCGGAGGCAAGCGATATAAATATGGTCCAAACCTCACTACTCCTCTTCCTGAGAGGGCTTACGACAGGACTGAGGAGCAAACCAATGACATAGTGCGGGCAGAAGTCGACGCCCATTTTGGACCGAAACCGCCACCGCCGCCAAGGGAGAAAGTGTCTGTGGAAGTAGTTGACCACTTCATTCGTATGGCTCAACCACCAGCTCCTAAGCCTGTTGACACAGACTATGAGCGCCACATCAGGAAGTTACATCGACAACGTCTACAGAAGGAGGCGAGCTCGAGCTCGAGCAAACAACAAGCAGCTGTCAAAAAATGCAGGAAAACCGTTGCCCAGCTGGGAGAACAGGCGGCGCAATCGACCCCCCCGCTTGTTGTGCCGCCAACAACACGTGACAGTACGCGCGCCCAATATTATTGTGGCCAAACAGTTTACGTTCCCGAGGTGGGCGATGTGGTAATAACCCAGGAGCATATAATGCAGGCTGAAACTCTCAAAATCACTGTTGGACAACTCCTCGAGATCGAGGACATGCCAGTGCTTACAGAGGAGGAAATAAAACGGAAATATGCCCGGGGCCAACCTTTGGTCAAGCCAGAAGAGGTCAAGAAGCTCCCAACGAGAATGTATGAATTACATCAATGGTACATGGACATTACCAAGAGATCCATTCGAGAGTCCCTCATGGTGCAAGTCAAGAAGGATCATTACTACCATGAGAAACCTGTGACCATTGAGTATTCTGAACTATTTCAGTTATACAATCAAGACGCACTCGACAAATCTATCGTCAGTTGCTATTGTCTGTAAGTGATTTCTTTCTGTAATTTAAGTCTCAAGCTAGTTGTAGTGATCCTTTTGATCAATCATTACCTGTAATTATCCTCACTATATTCTTTTCTGTGGTATTATGCAGGATGAAGATGTATGAAATGAGAAAAGGTGGACGCTATGGCATTGGGTTCATTGACCCAAACACCGTTAATGAATACACATGGACAATAAACAAGCATCATGAAAAGCAGGTAGAGGACAGCATGCTAGAGTTCTTGAAGCGCCTCAAATACAATGAAGATATACTACTTGCTTACAACTTCCAGTGAGTCACACTTTCTTGTACTACAAATTCTCTGTTTTTGCCTACTAGCTAGCTACATGTTTTTGCTTACATATGCCCGCTTAATTAAGACATGCAAACGTGTGTGCATGCAGATTTCACTGGATCTTGTGTATCACTAAAGTTGACGCCAGAACAGTTCAAATACTGGACTCACTACTCAAAGCAAATAGTGACTATAACATCTTGTTTGGGATAGTCAACAGGTAATTTCAATCATTATTAACTATATATCTCGGCCTATTTAGTTCGTCATTTCATGATATGAACTATTTAATAATCCCTTTATTCATTTTCTTTGTCGGCGGGCAGGTCTTGGGCAAGGTTCATCAGCGTCACGGAAGGCGAATGGAAACGACAGCTGAAATGGTTTCGACCCAAGGTAAGTAATTAAGTAGTACTAGCTAGCTAGCTAGCTGCCATCTCTTTAATTATCATGCTTGATTAATTATTATCTGATCAAATTAAATTCCATTCTCGTAATAAAGGCCCTGAAGCAGGCGCAGGGGACTGATCTGTGTGCATTCTGCGTTTGCGAGAACATTCGCATGATGGTGTCCGAAAGGAGCAGATCTCAAAGACAAGAATGGGTACGCTTGTCAGAACACTATTCACAATTTTTACACCATTATCGATATCTAGTCACACAACTAATACACATGCATATTGATCTCCTTCTTAACAGTTCAAATAGGTGCGGGACAAGCTCCTAGAAACGGAGCGCGTAGAAGCACTTCATGAGGAAATAGCGGGATTTTTGCTCGACCAGGTCATAAATCCGAAGGGAGAATACTATTACCCGCTACCGCCCCCATCGACCAGGTCATGAACCACTTCCAATTGTCATCGTGCTCCGAAGGCACCAATTAGGCTAATGCCACTGGCTCTGAAGGCAACATGCATATGTAGGAGAAATTGTATATAGCTATACGTGTGTGTATGTGTGAATTAATATGGTGGTTTGTGAGACATTGATGATATATATATGATTGGTTCTACTAGAAATTCTATTTATATATATATATATATGCATAACGTGTACAATGTGTAGTATCGTAGAATACCAGCAAACGAAAAAGAATTAAAATGGAAAACACAAAATTAAATGAAAAAGAAATCATGAAACCAAAAACCCCCCAAACATTTTAGTACCGGTTGGTGTTACCAACCGTTACTAAAGGGCTCCCGGCCCCCGGAGCTGGCTCGTGCCACGTGGTTGCCCTTTAGCACCGGTTCGTGCTGAACCGGTACTAAAGGGGGGGCCTTTAGTGACCACACTTTAGTGCCGGTTATGGAACCGGCACTAAAGGGCCTTACGAACCGGTGCTATTGCCCGGTTCTGCACTAGTGTGGGTGTCTCTGTTATCCTAGCACCGCGTCCACTACTCCTCACAAACTCGCGCCCCGGTCCCTTCCTTGCATCTTCCTTGGCTATCCTCCCAACACCAAAGGTTACCGGTGCTATGATCCAGTTGAAGGAAATATGCCCTAGAGGCAATAATAAAGTTATTATTTATTTCCTTATTTCATGATAAATGTTTATTATTCATGCTAGAATTGTATTAACCGGAAACATAATACATGTGTGAATACATAGACAAACAAAGTGTCACTAGTATGCCTCTACTTGACTAGCTCGTTAATCAAAGATGGTTATGTTTCCTAACCATAGACAAAGAGTTGTTATTTGATTAACGGGATCACATCATTAGGAGAATGATGTGATTGACTTGACCCATTCCGTTAGCTTAGCACTCGATCGTTTAGTATGTTGCTATTGGCTTTCTTCATGACTTATACATGTTCCTATGACTATGAGATTATGCAACTCCCGTTTGCCGGAGGAACACTTTGTGTGCTAGCAAACGTCACAACGTAACTGGGTGATTATAAAGGAGCTCTACAGGTGTCTCCAAAGGTACATGTTGGGTTGGCGTATTTCGAGATTAGGATTTGTCACTCCGATTGTCGGAGAGGTATCTCTGGGCCCTCTCGGTAATGCACATCACATAAAGCCTTGCAAGCATTGCAACTAATGAGTTAGTTGCGAGATGATGTATTACGAAACGAGTAAAGAGACTTGCCGGTAACGAGATTGAACTAGGTATTGAGATACCGACGATCGAATCTCGGGCAAGTAACATACCGATGACAAAGGGAACAACGTATGTTGTTATGCGGTCTGACCGATAAAGATCTTCGTAGAATATGTGGGAGCCAATATGAGCATCCAGGTTCCGCTATTGGTTATGGACCGGAGACGTGTCTCGGTCCTGTCTACATTGTTCTCGAACCCATAGGGTCCGCACGCTTAAGGTTTCGATGATAGTTATATTATGAGTTTATGAGTTTTGATGTACCGAAGGAGTTCGGAGTCCCGGATGAGATCGGGGACATGACGAGGAGGCTTGAAATGGTCGAGACGTAAAGATCGATATATTGGACGACTATATTCGGACATCGGAAAGGTTCCGAGTGGTTCGGGTATTTTTCGGAGTACCGGGGAGTTACGGGAATACGGGAGAAGTATATGGGCCTTATTGGGCTTTAGGGGAGAGGGAGAGGCAGGCCGCGCCCCCCCCCAAGGCCTAGTCCGAATTGGACTAGGGGGAGGGGCTGCGCCCCCTCCTTCCTTCTCTTCCCTCTTCCCCTTCCTTGTCTCCTACTCCTACTACATGGAAGGACTCCTAGTTGGACTAGGAAAGGGGGAATCCTACTCCCGGTGGGAGTAGGACTCCCCTAGGGCGCTCCATAGAGAGGGCCGACCCTCCCCTCCTCCACTCCTTTATATACGGGGGCAGGGGGCACCCCATAGACACACAAGTTGATCCACGTGATCGTTTTCTTAGCCGTGTGCGGTGCCCCCTTCCACCATAATCCTCGATAATATTGTAGCGGTGCTTAGGCGAAGCCCTGCGATGGTAGAACATCAAGATCGTCACCACGCCGTCGTGCTGACGGAACTCTTCCCTGACACTTGGCTGGATCGGAGTCTGGGGATCGTCATCGAGCTGAACGTGTGCTAAAACTCGGAGGTGCCGTAGTTTCGGTGCTTGATCGGTCGGGCCGTGAAGACGTACGACTACATCAACCGCGTTGTGCTAACGCTTCCGCTGTCGGTCTACGAGGGTACGTAGACAACACTCTCCCCTCTTGTTGCTATGCATCACCATGATCTTGCGTGTGCGTAGGAAAATTTTGAAATTACTACGTTCCCCAACAGTGGCATCCGAGCCTAGGTTTTATGTGTTGATGTTATATGCATGAGTAGAACACAAGTGAGTTGTGGGCGATATAAGTCATACTGCTTACCAGCATGTCATACTTTGGTTCGGCGGTATTGTTGGATGAAGCGGCCCGGACCGACATTACGCGTACGCTTACGCGAGACCGGTTCTCCCGACGTGCTTTGCACAAAGGTGGCTAGCGGGTGACAGTTTCTCCAACTTTAGTTGAACCGAGTGTGGCTACGCCCGGTCCTTGCGAAGGTTAAAACAGCACAACTTGACAAACTATCGTTGTGGTTTTGATGCGTAGGTAAGATTGGTTCTTGCTTAAGCCCGTAGCAGCCACGTAAAACTTGCAACAACAAAGTAGAGGACGTCTAACTTGTTTTTGCAGGGCATGTTGTGATGTGATATGGTCAAGACATGATGCTAAATTTTATTGTATGAGATGATCATGTTTTGTAACCAAGTTATCGGCAACTGGCAGGAGCCATATGGTTGTCGCTTTATTGTATGCAATGCAATTGCGCTGTAATGCTTTACTTTATCACTAAGCGGTAGCGATAGTCGTGGAAGCATAAGATTGGCGAGACGACAACGACGCTACGATGGTGATCAAGGTGTCGCGCCGGTGACGATGGTGATCACGACAGTGCTTCGAATATGGAGATCACAAGCATAAGATGATGGCGGCCATATCATATCACTTATATTGATTGCATGTGATGTTTATCTTTTATGCATCTTATCTTGCTTTGATTGACGGTAGCATTATAAGATGATCTCTCACTAATTATTAAGAAGTGTTCTCCCTGAGTATGCACCGTTGCGAAAGTTCTTCGTGCTGAGACACCACGTGATGATCGGGTGTGATAGGCTCTACGTTCAAATACAACGGGTGCAAAATAGTTGCACACGCAGAATACTCAGGTTATACTTGACGAGCCAAGCATATACAGATATGGCCTCGGAACACGGAGACCGAAAGGTCGAGCGTGAATCATATAGCAGATATGATCAACATAGCGATGTTCACCAATGAAACTACTCCATCTCACGTGATGATCGGACATGGTTTAGTTGATTTGGATCACGTAATCACTTAGAGGATTAGAGGGATGTCTATCTAAGTGGGAGTTCTTAAGTAATATGATTAATTGAACTTTAATTTATCATGAACTTAGTCCTGGTAGTATTTTGCAAATTATGTTGTAGATCAATAGCTCGCGTTGTTGCTTCCCTGTGTTTATTTTGATATGTTCCTAGAGAAAATTGTGTTGAAAGATGTTAGTAGCAATGATGCGGATTGGATCCGTGATTTGAGGTTTATCCTCATTGCTGCACAGAAGAATTATGTCCTTGATGCACCGCTAGGTGACGGACCTATTGCAGGAGCAGATGCAGACGTTATGAACGTTTTGCTAGCTCAATATGATGACTACTTGATAGTTTAGTGCACCATGCTTAATGGCTTAGAATCGGGACTTCAAAGACGTTTTGAACGTCATGGAGCATATGAGATGTTCCAGGAGTTGAAGTTAATATTTCAAGCAAATACCCGAGTTGAGAGATATGAAGTCTCCAACAAGTTCTATAGCTAAAAGATGGAGGAGAATCACTCAACTAGTGAGCATGTGCTCAGATTGTCTGAGTACTACAATCGCTTGAATCAAGTGGGAGTTAATCTTCCAGATAAGATAGTGATTGACATAATTCTCTAGTCACCATCACCAAGTTAGTAGAACTTCGTGATGAACTATGATATGCAAGGGATAACAGAAACGATTCCCAAGCTCTTCGTAATGCGGAAATTGACGAAGGTAGAAATCGAGAAAAACATCAAGTGTTGATGGTAGACAAGACCACTAGTTTCAAGAAAAGGGCAGAGGGAAGAAGGGGAACTTCAAGAAGAACAGCAAGCAAGTTGCTGCTCAAGTGAAGAAGCCCAAGTCTGGTCCTAAGCCTAAGACTAAGTGCTTCTACTGCAAAGGGACTGGTCACTGGAAGCGGAACTACCCCAAGTGATTGGCGGATAAGATGGATGGCAAAGTGAACATAAGTATATTTGATATACATGTTATTGATGTGTACTTTACTAGTGTTTATAGCAACCCCTCAGTATTTGATACTAGTTCAGTTGCTAAGATTAGTAACTCGAAACGGGAGTTGCAGAATAAACAGAGACTAGTTAAGGGTGAAGTGACGATGTGTGTTGGAAGTGGTTCCAAGATTGATATGATCATCGTCGCACACTCCCTATACTTTCGGGATTAGTGTTGAACTTGAATAAGTGTTAATTGGTGTTTGCGTTGAGCATGAATATGATTTGATCATGTTTATTGTAATACAGTTATTCATTTAAGTAAGAGAATAAATTGTTGTTCTGTTTACATGAATAAAACCTTATATGGTTACACACCCAATGAAAATAGTTCATTGTATCTCGATCTTAGTGATACACATAATCATAAATTTGAAACCAAAAGATGCAAAGTTAATAATGATAGTGCAACTTATTTGTAGCACTGCCGTTTAGGTCATATTGGTGTAAAGCGCATGAAGAAACTCCATGCTGATGGGATTTTGGAATCACTTGATTATGAATCACTTGATGCTTGCGAACCATGCCTCATGGGCAAGATGACTAAGACTCCGTTCTCCGGAGCGAGCAACTGACTTATTGGAAATAATACATACTGATGTATGCGGTCCGATGAGTGTTAAGGCTCACGGCAAGTATCGTTATTTTCTGAACTTCACAGATGATTTGAGCAGATATGGGTATATCTACTTGATGAAACGTAAGTCTGAAACATTTGAAAAGTTCAAAGAATTTCAGAGTGAAGTGGAAAAACATCGTGACAAGAAAATAAAGTTTCTACGATCTGATCGCGGAGACAAATATTTGAGTTACGAGTTTGGTCTTCAATTAAAACAATGTGGAATAGTTTCACAAACTCATGCCACATGGAAACACCACAGCATAATGGTGTGTCCGAACATCATAACCATACTTTATTGGATATAGTGCAATCTATGATGTCTCTTACCGATCTACCACTATCGTTTTGGGGTTATGCATTAGAGACATCTGCATTCACGTTAAAAGGGCACCATCTAAATCTGTTGAGACGACACCGTATGAACTGTGGTTTGGCAAGAAACCAAAGTTGTCGTTTCTTAAAGTTTGGGGTTGCAATGCTTATGTGAAAAAGTTTCATCCTGATAAGCTCAAACCCAAATCGGAAAAGTGTGTCTTCATAGGATACCCAAAAAGGTACTGTTGGGTACACCTTCTATCACAGATCCAAAGGCAAGACATTCGTTGCTAAGAATGGATCATTTCTAGAGAAGGGGGTTCTCTCGAAAGAAGTGAGTGGGACAAAAGTAGAAAACTTGATAAGGTAATTGTACCTTCTCCCTTATTGGAAAGTAGTTCATCACAGAAATCTGTTCTTGTGACTACTACACCAATTAGTGAGGAAGCTAATGATGATGATCATGTAACTTCAGATCAAGTTACTACCGAATCTCGTAGGTAAACCGGAGTGAGATCCGCACCAGAGTGGTACGGTAATCCTGTTCTGGAAGTCATGTTACTAGACCATGACGAACTTGCGAACTATGAGGAAGCGATGATGAGCCCAGATTCCGCGAAATGGTTTGAGGCCATGAAATCTGAGATATGATCCATGTATGAGAACAAAGTATGGACTTTGATGGATTTGCCCGATGATCGGCAAGCCATAGAAAATAAATGGATCTTCAAGAGGAAGACGGACGCTGATAGTAGTGTTACTACCTACAAAGCTAGACTTGTCAAAAAAGGTTTTTGACAAAGTTCAAGGTGTTGACTACGATGAAATTTTCTCACTCGTAGCGATGCTTAAGTCTGTCCAAATCATGTTAGCAATTGCCGCATTTTTATGAAATCTAGCAAATGGATAAACAAAACTACATTCCTTAATGGATTTAAAGAAGAGTTGTATATGATGCAACCAGAAGGTTTTGTCAATCCTAAAGGTGCTAACAAAATATGCAAGCTCCAGCGATCCATCTATGGACTGGTGCAAGCATCTCGGAGTTGGAATATACGCTTTGATAAGTTGATCAAAGCATATAGATTTATACAGACTTGCGGTGAAGCCTATATTTACAAGAAAGTGAGTAGGAGCACTACAATATTTCTGATAAGTGTATGTGTATGACATATTGTTGATCGGAAATAATGTAGAATTATTCTGCAAGGCATAAAGGAGTGTTTGAAAGGATTTTTTCAAAGAAAACCTCGGTGAAGCTGCTTACATATTGAGCATCAAGATCTATAGAGATAGATCAAGACGCTTGATAAGTTTTTTTTTCAATGAGTACATACCTTGACAAGATTTTGAAGTAGTTCAAAATGGAACAGTCAAAGAAAGAATTCTTGCCTGTGTTACAAGGTCTGAAATTGAGTAAGACTCAAAGCCCGATCACGGCAGAAAATAGAATGAGAATGAAAGTCATTCCCTATGCCTTGGCCATAGGTTCTATAAAGTATGCCATGCTGTGTACCAGACCTATTGTATCCTACACTAATTTTGTCAAGGGAGTACAATAGTGATCTAGAAGTAGATCACTGGACAGCGGTTAAAGTTATCCTTAGTGGAATAAGGATATGTTTCTTGATTATGGAGGTGACAAAAGGTTCGTCGTAAAAGGGTTACGTCGATACAAGTTTTGGCACTAATCCGGATGACTCTTAGTCTTCATCTGGATACATATTGAAAGTGGGAGCAATTAGCTAAAGTAACTCCGTGCAGAGCATTGTAGACATAGAAAATTGCAAAATACTTATGGATCTGAATATGGCAGACCCGTTGACTAAACTTCTCTCACAGGCAAAACATGATCACACCTTAGTACTCTTTGGGTGTTAATCACATAGCAATGTGAACTAGATTACTGACTCTAGTAAACCCTTTGGGTGTTGGTCACATATCGATGTGAACTATGGGTGTTAACCACATAAAGATGTGAACTATTGATGTTAGATCACATGGCGATGTGAACTAGATTATTGACTCTAGTGCAAGTGGGAGACTGAAGGAAATATGCCCTAGAGGCAATAATAAAGTTATTATTTATTTCCTTATTTCATGATAAATGTTTATTATTCATGCTAGAATTGTATTAACCGGAAACATAATACATGTGTGAATACATAGACAAACAAAGTGTCACTAGTATGCCTCTACTTGACTAGCTCGTTAATCAAAGATGGTTATGTTTCCTAACCATAGACAAAGAGTTGTTATTTGATTAACGGGATCACATCATTAGGAGAATGATGTGATTGACTTGACCCATTCCGTTAGCTTAGCACTCGATCGTTTAGTATGTTGCTATTGTTTTCTTCATGACTTATACATGTTCCTATGACTATGAGATTATGCAACTCCCGTTTACCGGAGGAACACTTTGAGTGCTACCAAACGTCACAACGTAACTGGGTGATTATAAAGGAGATCTACAGGTGTCTCCAAATGTACATGTTGGGTTGGCGTATTTCGAGATTAGGATTTGTCACTCCGATTGTCGGAGAGGTATCTCTAGGCCCTCTCGGTAATGCACATCACATAAGCCTTGCAAGCATTGCAACTAATGAGTTAGTTGCGAGATGATGTATTACGAAACGAGTAAAGAGACTTGCCGGTAACGAGATTGAACTAGGTATTGAGATACCGACGATCGAATCTCGGGCAAGTAACATACCGATGACAAAGGGAACAATGTATGTTGTTATGCGGTCTGACCGATAAAGATCTTCGTAGAATATGTGGGAGCCAATATGAGCATCCAGGTTCCGCTATTGGTTATGGACCGGAGACGTGTCTCGGTCCTGTCTACATTGTTCTCGAACCCATAGGGTCCGCACGCTTAAGGTTTCGATGATAGTTATATTATGAGTTTATGAGTTTTGATGTACCGAAGGAGTTCGGAGTTCCGGATGAGATCGGGGACATGACGAGGAGGCTCGAAATGGTCGAGACGTAAAGATAGATATATTGGACGACTATATTCGGACATCGGAGAGGTTCCGAGTGGTTTGGGTATTTTTCGGAGTACCGGAGAGTTACGGGAATACGGGAGAAGAAGTATATGGGCCTTATTGGGCTTTAGGGGAGAGGGAGAGGCAGGCCGCGCGCCCCCCAAGGCCTAGTCCGAATTGGACTAGGGGGAGGGGCTGCGCCCCCTCCTTCCTTCTCTTCCCTCTTCCCCTTCCTTGTCTCCTACTCCTACTACATGGAAGGACTCCTAGTTGGACTAGGAAAGGGGGAATCCTACTCCTGGTGGGAGTAGGACTCCCCTAGGGCGCGCCATAGAGAGGGCCGGCCCTCCCCTCCTCCACTCCTTTATATACGGGGGCAGGGGGCACCCCATAGACACACAAGTTGATCCACGTGATCGTTTTCTTAGCCATGTGCGGTGCCCCCTTCCACCATAATCCTCGATAATATTGTAGCGGTGCTTAGGCGAAGCCCTGCAACGGTAGAACATCAAGATCGTCACCACGCCGTCGTGCTGACGGAACTCTTCCCTGACACTTTGCTGGATCGGAGTCCGGGGATCGTCATCGAGCTGAACGTGTGCTAAAACTCGGAGGTGCCGTAGTTTCGGTGCTTGATCGGTCGGGCCGTGAAGACGTACGACTACATCAACCGCGTTGTGCTAACGCTTCCGCTGTCGGTCTACGAGGGTACGTAGACAACACTCTCCTCTCTCGTTGCTATGCATCACCATGATCTTTCGTGTGCGTAGGAAAATTTTAAAATTACTACGTTCCCCAACACCAGTCTCCCACCGCGTTTTCACTTCGCGGCATGTGTACTTTGATGAGCTCGTGTTCCCGTTTCAGCAGGTACCGTCACCTTCGGAGTCTCCTGCGGCGCGGTTCGTCCCTGCCTCCACCTCTGGCGGACCGCCCATCCGCGCCCCGGGTTCGGCTCTGCCTGCGCTCCACGCGCCGGCGGCCCCTGGCGCTGCGGCCCCTGCCACGGCCTCCTTGGCCCCTGGCGCTGCGGCCCCTGCCGCGGCCCCCGTCGCCGTGGCCCCCTCGGCCGGCCCTGCCGCGGCCCCCACCGCGGCCGCCGTCGCCGCGGCCCCCACCGCAGCCCCCGTCGCCGCGGCTCCCTTGGCGGCTCCCGTCGCCACGGCCGCACCCCTCACCGGTGTGGTCACTCGAGCTCGGACTGGGACCCTGCGTCCCAGCACGCGCTACTCGTTCGACGAGTATGCATGCGCGGCTTCTACCTCGACGCCGTCATCGCTCCCCACCTCCGCTCGTGCAGCCCTTCGGGATCCGAACTGGCTAGCTGCGATACATGAGGAGTTTGACGCCCTGCAGCGCAACCGTACGTGGCAGCTTGTCCCGCGGCCACCCCGTGCCAATGTCATCACTGGCAAGTGGGTCTTCCGCCATAAGACTCGCCCCGACGGTTCTCTCGAGCGCTACAAGGTGCGTTGGGTGGTGCGCGGCTTTCGCCAGTGCGCCGGCGTGGACTTCACCGACACCTTCGCCCCGGTTGTTAAACCGGGCACGATTCGCGCTGTTCTCCAGCTCGCTGTTTCTCGCGCTTGGCCTGTCCACCAGCTCGATGTGTCTAATGCTTTCTTGCATGGCCATCTCGACGAGCAGGTGTTCTGTCAGCAGCCGACTGGTTTCGTCGACACCGACTATCCGGACCACGTGTGCTTGCTCTCCCGTTCTCTCTACGGGTTGAAGCAGGCACCTCGGGCCTGGTACCAGCGGATCGCGGCCTTTTTCCAGCAACAGGGGTTCCGGTCCACACGGTCCGATGCCTCCCTGTTCGTCTACCACCAGGGCCACGCCACCGCGTACCTCCTCCTGTACGTCGACGACATCATCCTGACTGCGTCCTCGCTAGCGCTTCTTCAGCAGATCACAGCTCGCCTTGGCACCGAGTTCACCCTCAAGGACTTGGGGGCTCTCCACTACTTCCTCGGCATCGAGTTAGTGCGCCGGGCTACTGGCTTCTTCCTACACCACCAGAAGTATGCCTACGAGCTTCTGGAGCGAGCCGGCATGCTTAATTGCAAGCCTGCTTCCACGCCTGTCGATACGAAGGCTATGGTGTCCGCCGTTGAGGGCTCTCCGGCGTCCGACGCTCCCTTCTACCGCTCCATTGTCGGTGCGCTTCAGTACCTCACACTGACGCGCCCGGACATTCAGTATGCTGTCTAGCAGGTGTGCCTTCACATGCATGCTCCTCGTGACACCCATTGGACTCTCGTGAAACGTATACTTCGGTACATACGTGGCACCACAGCCATGGGTCTCACCCTGACGGCCTCGCCAGACACCAGCCTTGTCGCCTACTCCGACGCCGACTAGGCTGGGTGTCCCGACACTCGACGCTCCACCTCTGGCTACTGCGTCTACCTCGGGCCATCTCTGATTTCGTGGTCGTCTAAACGACAACCCACGGTCTCACGATCGAGCGCCGAGGCCGAGTATCGGGCCGTGGCCAACGCTGTCGCGGAGTGTTCCTGGCTACGACAGCTACTCCAGGAGTTGCTATGTGAGGTCACCAAGGCGACGCTCGTCTACTGTGATAACGTCTCCACGGTGTACCTCGCTGCCAACCCTGTCCATCACCGACGGACGAAGCACATCGAGCTCGACATCCACTTCGTCCGGGAGCACGTCGCACTTGGTCGTGTTCGTGTTCTACATGTGCCCACCGATCAGCAGTTCGCCGATGTGATGACGAAGGGACTTCCCACCTCGACTTTCGAGGGGTTTCGGTCCGGTCTTTGCGTCACCGGCGACGCTTCGACTGCGGGGGGGGGGGGGGGGGGGGGGGGAGGGGGGGAGTGTTGAACATGTGTACATGTACGTAGGTCTGGGTTCTGTATGCAGTACCTGTAGTATCTATCTCCCTCTGTATGTACGTGTATCTTAGGAGACAAGATACCGGTCGCACCCCTTGTACCTATATATATGTTCCTAGTGCACGATCAATCAATTATCGATGCACCAAATCATTCTCTACAGTCGGCCTCGTACGCCGCATCCTTGATCTGGCTGACCAAGATAGCAGCACCTTCATCTCCCCGCCTCTGTTTGTTGTCGGCGTCTCTAAGGAAGCCTTGCAGCCGCTTCAGCTCATGTTTCAGGAACTCAACTTCACTGCTTGCGCAAGGGTGCTCACGTTGCCAAGCACGACACTAATGGCCGACTCGGCCATTGCTCCACCACGTCTTTGGCTCTCTGCTTGATCTCACAGATGAAATGTTTGATCAGAGATGAGTGGATGGACGAATGTAGTTGGATGAGGGGTGAGTGGATGGAAGAATATATATACGCAACCGTGGCTGCACAGGATTCAGGAACGATGATGGTTGGTTTTGTATTTGTTCTTTGTGTTTCAGGAGGAGAGCAAAGCTTAGGAAGGCATTGTGTTTGGCTTTGTACTGCTTCGAGTTTCCAACTTGGTGACCGAGCAGAGCAAAGTACATGTAGGCATGCTGGAAAGAAAGAATCTCAGGAAGGGTCACGGCAAGAGATGCCTTGTGCTCCCGAGGAGGGTTGGAGCTTTCCCTTTAAGAAACAATGGATATATTATACTTTTGAACAGAATCTTCCTTTGCTCAAACATCAGCCTAATTAAGTATTAAGATGCTTATTAAAGCAAATAAGCTTCCCTTTTGTTGCAATGGAATGCCTTGCTTGATCTGAGGTTTTCAGCATCACCTCACTCAGCACTCTTTGGAACAATAATAATACATTGTAACAGATTCCCAAGAAGTTTCCTTCAGAATTGGACAAACTAGTGCTGTTCGTGATGTATCTAGACGAGCTAGTGTTGTTTGTTATTTCTGTTCGTGACTCTTGTACTGACATGACCTTCAGGAAGTATGGTGTTCTAATCTGCAGGCCAAACCTCTGAAATTCGTGCTGTATAACAGTTGTTCTTATTCAGACTTGCATCATATATACACAATTATGAATAGAAAACAGCTAGCTTTCTTGAGACGTGGTTTTAGCAGCACGGCACTAAGGCAAGGACCCTGTGAACGTCTCTGTAATTTAGTTTATCTCACTACATCTATTGGCCAGGGATGCAGTTCCCATTGCTTTCAGTCATACACGAGAGTGTATCCTGGTGTCTTTCGTGATTATGGCCGCGATCGTGTTCTGGTTATTGGACAATCTTTTGTTCCTCTTTGATTTTGTGCTGGCAGGCAGGACAGGACATTCAGCTACCTATGGTATTCTGAACATTTTGAATGTGTGGCAGATCTCTGAATTTTGCATCGTAGATATAGTACTACTACATAAACAAGAGTGCTGCACTGCACGTAAAATAATTAGCTGTCATAGATATGTTCTGACTGCAGGACATCACAATAATCATGAACTAGCATATCGTGACCCACAATGCGCACAGCATAGATTACTGTGCAAGCCAAACGACAATAATCCAAATTATTCAGAGACAGTACAGATTACACTGTCGTCTTGAAGCACCACCGTACAGGCTGGTAGGAGGAGATAAGTGCTTCATATTCTTATTGTTACATTGGATTCAGGCAAATACATAGTGCATACTTGATAAAACGAGATACATTCAGGGAGGATATATAGGTGTGGAAACTAGCACACACCAATCGGTCCATCCCAGATGCACCTGCAAATAAGTGTACACGTAAATAGCTGGAGTTACAAACCAACAATAGAGGTAGTGCGTAGTAAAAATTAATCAGAAGATGGGAGGATGGCAAGAGGTGTAGTGCTACCTGGCACTCTTTCTGTTGCAGCCCCTGCACTGTGCTGTCATCTCCAGTGATCAAGGGCATGTGGTTCATCTTCACGTACTTTTGGGAGGGAAGGCGTAACAACCCTCGGGGAGCCTGCTCATCCGTTTGAAATTATCAAGTTCAAGGTAAGAGAGCTTTGGCATTGTTCCTTCCTCCAAGCTCCACACGGTGGAAAACCTACGAAGTACTAACTCTCGCAATCGAGGAAATCCTTTGGCACTACAGGACATGGTTTGGAGTTCATAACGGTCTAGCTTCAACACCAAAAGACAGGGAAACTTCTCAAGGATGGGCATCAGGTTTTCTCTAATGATACTTGTGTTGAAATATATTGCCTGTCTCCCTCCATCAGTTCGGACTTTTGGATGGGTTGACTGGTGCATGAATTCAATATGGTATCAGAGCCAAGAGGTCTTGAGTTCAAGACCCTGCCAACGCAGTATTAAAAATAAAAACGATTCTGCGGCCTACATTGACTTTTGGATAAGTTGGTTGCTGCATAAATTCAATAACTTGGACGGTGAGACTCACTAACATCTTGGAAACCTCCGATGGAAAGGTCAACTAGATGAGGCATATTTGTGAATATATAACCAATCCTCTCCCAGGCCAGTAAGAAGGATAAGATTGTTAGTTTAGTCATTTCTCTCATGAACTTAACATCGCGGTTAAAGCAATACCCTATTCTCAAGGTCTCGAGATCGTTTTGTTGAACACTCCTCCCAGGTGAAATTTCAGCAATGTAAGCATGCCTTAGAGTAGGGATTTGCCAGAACGATTTTGGCATACATTTTTTCTTGTGTATGTGTGTGCCTATCAGATCAATAGTCTGTAAATACAAGAGTTTTGTAATTGAAGAAATGAGCTTCATCTTGGAACACCGTCTCAACCTAAGGTATCTTAGGTTAGTGCACCCATCGATTACCCTACAAATACCTGTTAGGTTTGAATTTTCGATGTGAAGAACTCTTAGAAGACTCATCTTAGGTATTGATGAAAGTTGATAGCCAACGAGAGATCGAAGATCAAGTCTTGTTTGTAAAACCAGATCACTAGAGTTTTGAGGGAGGAACGATAGAATTTCAGGGTATCAGATGATGATGCATTAGCTTGGCCTGCACATTTATAGAATGCGTGCATATATCAGCCATAAGACACATATCACGAAAAACTGAGATATTGAAACAGAAACTAGAGTTATGTAAACAGAGAAGAGGGGAAGTTTGACCTGTAGTTTCATTGTTGACATCAAGAAAACCATCTTTTCTTGATTCTTCTACGCACCACTCACGTAAGATATCATGAACCCTTATTTTTTCAATCCACCCATGTCCCTTGCTTCTGTGACAACTTGGACAAGACTTCTTTGAGCCAATTCAGCTACATACATGTGTGCCGTTTCTTCCGGTTTATGATTTGGTATATCTGGAATAAGGCTTTCTGCTATCCATAATTGAATAAGGTGGAACAGTGATATTTCAAAGTCCTCGGGAAAAGCAGCGAGATAGAGAAAACAAGATTTTAAATAATGACTTGACAGATCTTTGTAACTGCGAGCCTTGGTTGATGGCCAACCCGATAGTACATATGACCATGCTTGTGTATTTACACCACTAGGGAAAAGCCTAGCAGCAGCGAGGGTTTTGGGCCTCTCAGTAGCGCGGGCACCGGCGCTACTAATAAGGCGCTACAGCTAACGTATAGCAGTAGCGCCGGTTGTCCCACGCTACTGCTATACATGAATAGCTGTAGCGCTCTTTAGGAAAGGGCGCTGCTGATATTATCTGCAGGGCTGTTTGCTGGGACGCGCTACTGACAATGCGGCGCTACTGCTAAATTTCCCCCCTCACTACTATTAGTTTATTTATTAGTTTTTTTCCTGCATATTTGTTTTGTATTTGTTTTGTATTTGAATAGGCTTTATACAATAATCTTTAGCATATCATACACATACAAATGTAATCATAGCATATACATACAATTAGTCTCATCAAATCATGTCATCATCATAATCATCATCCAACACAAAGTGGTCTCTCGTCATCATCTCGAAAATAGCGATACAAGTCTCGAATGATATGCAAATACATCGTCATCCATCTAAACAATGATATACGCGAGAAGGGCTATCACTTTGAGAACATGAGTTCGTATCCCTCTCTCGCATTAGCGTGAACCTCTAAACTAACTACTGCCTGTCGCTCGGAAACCGGAAGGGCCTGACACTCCGGCCACTTGTCATATATATACTCCTGGCATAGCACTTCTTCGCCATCTATGATCTATGCATCTGCATCATCACATGAGTCGATGATATGCAACATATATAGTTGAGCAACAGAAAGAGACAGACTTGGCAAAAATAAAAACAACATATCATGCATAAGCATAAATAACAAAGTTCATCGTACCCCAGAATGCCCTAACTAGAGTGATTTTCGCTAGTCGAGGAGGAGGACGGTTTAATTACATCACAAATAAAGTTTCACCGTGCATAACTCAAAGTTTTGTCATACAGAAAGTATGGACTAAATGGACACATTGTCATATATCGACAATCACTCCAACATGTCGTTCCATCCATCCAAGTCAGGGAGATAGTCCCCGAGCCTAGTGAAAGGCTTCAGGTCGAGACGCTGAGAGGATATCCATGTTCGGACGTCTTCCCGCGACATTTGTCCTTCTCCGTAGAACATCCCTGTTTTTCCGACGACCTCCTTCATGATGATTTGGGCAAGTTCGCGCTGGATGTTATAGAACTCAGCTCGAAGTCAATGATTCTCGATATCTCCTATGTCCTTTGCCCATTGCAGAATATGGGCATCGCCGGAAGAAGGTGCCATGCGAAGGTTCTGGTGATCCCGTCTGTACTCCAGCATGTGGTGTAGGACATAGAATCCATCATTAAGACAATCGTTCGGTTGCTGGATGCAGCAGAAGTCGGTCTTATGGCCGAAGGCGACCCTGCCGCCCCTCATCTTCTTGCCCCTGGCCTCTCCACCCAGTGATTGCTGGTGATACATAGCACTGTCGAGAACATCCTTGATGTGGGTATAATCCTTTTTGTGAATGTTCTTCGACGAGTCCAAGTAAAGAGCGTGGGAGAATCGAGGGTAGAGGATGATGAGGACGGCGCGCCCGCCGCTGCGCAAAATAAGTCCTCAAATTAATTAGCCTCCACCGTGCAAATGAATGATTGAAATCGAAGGAAGGATAGCAGCGCGGATGACTTACATGGAATGATAAGGCACGAGAATCGCCCCCTTGTCCTTATTGGCGAGCATGAAACTGACGATGTAATCCCTCGCGTATTCATGGTGCTTTGTGCAGACTCCCAAGAAGCCCTCGTGCATGTAGTACGGGTCAGCGACACAGATATGAGATATCTGCTCAACCCCGATGATGTAGTTCATGTGCAAGGCATAAAGGCGGACAAATGTAAAATCCAGCTTCTTCACGTGAAACATGTCGAATATGTAATCGAATCGGAGGAAGAACTTATCCGCGGGGAAGCTGTCGACGTACGACATTTGCTGCGGAACGTTAACCACGTAGAGTGGGTATCCTGGATCTTTTGAGGCGATGAGGTCTTTCTCTACCCGCAGCACATCGTCATGAAGTCTCTTTAGATCGCCGAATCTGGCCCATAGCGCTGTTGCAGGTAGGATTGGCTGACCGGGGATATGCCATTTATCCGCATCGGGGATATCTATACGGTCCTGAAGCCGAGGCTGCTGAGGCGGCTGGATCATAGAAACAACTTTTTTTCCTTTCCTCGCTCTCTTCCTAAACTTCTTTACTACCGGAAGGTCGTCCATAATATGTTGAGACGGCAATTCAGGCACCGACTCATGACGCTCAAACCCTGAGGAGGCGCCAGTATAGACATACTGTTCAGCAGCACCATCGTCGTCCTCATCCTCATCCATGGCGACGTCATCAGCGACTAATGGAGCCTCCTCCTTACCCCGTCCGCTATCACCCAACCCGACACCCGACGCTAATTGGGTAGGTGGGGTGTTGATGTTCATACCTTGCTGAGGCTGCGTGCTCGTGGGTGTGCTCCCGGCCGCCTCCAGACGAAGCAGACTCTTTGGCCACAACAGGACCCACCCAGCATTGCAACAATCACCAAGCCGCCGCGGTGTCTCGTCGTCATCCCCCAGTAGTACTGGAGGAGGCAAATTCTCGTGGCCCGGTTTGACACTGGCCACGGAAACCTTGAAGACGTTCGGGGGGATCGGCCGGCTGTGGAACAATGGTTCCTTCGGCTCCATTATCGTCGCCTTCTCCACGTCCACCTTCTGGTCGCTGATGGTGTACAATATGGTGCACGGGGTTTCGTCGGCCTGCAAAGAAAGTCTGCGACGTGAGACATCCGAAGGCAACGAAAACGGGAGATTATACATTTATATTGAAGGGGGCCGGTGTGACAGATACCGTGAGGGCATCGAGCTCAGCCAAAGACGAAGCACCGCCTAGCACGTCCGGTGAGGGAGCCGGTGCGGGAGCAGGTGCAGCTGCAGGTGCTGGTGCAACGCTAGTCGAGCTGCTCCCCGCCAAGAAGTCAGCAAGGGGAAAGCCCGCTGCATCTTTTTCTGGATTTTGCCTGCTCCAATTGAAAACGGCCGGAACCAAGGTAGTAGAAATATCTACAGCCACCTGTTTTGCGGCAGCTACCGCTGTTGCGACTGTCTCAGTTGATTTCTTCTCAACCGCAATCTCAACCCTCTTGTCGATGTTTTCTTCATTTAACCTCCGTCTTTCCTTCCTCTCCTCCGTGGTCTCACGGTAGTACTTCTTCCACGTGGCGCCGTCTCCGACACCGTGCACGCGTCCATACGACGGTTGAGTATCCACCGGTTGTCGTTTCAATATGTTCAACGCCTGGTTGAATGGAGTGTCCCACTTGGGCCTCGCCAATGCCTCAGACGGCGAGTCGCTTTCGGCCGCAATCCTGTGCTGCTCTCTCTGCAAAAGGCACAACGATTGTTTACAAATATGACTAACGTGTGTAGTTGAATTGATCAGAAACTAAAATTACCAGCAGTCTCATGAACTCTGTAATGACCGGTGTTGTCTCGTAAACCTTTTTCACTGGGTCCCAACGGTGCCGGGCCCTGAGGACGTCACGCTCCTGCGGGACGGTGAACTCCGCCAAGGGGTCTGGGATGCCCAGACTCGCGGCTTCCGCGTCCTCCTTGGCCCATTTGTACCTCTTTCCGCCGTAACCACGGCTTCCGAGGTGGTGGCTCCCAATGTTCCTCTCTTGAAGCCCCTTCATGTACTTAGACTTTTTTTTGGCATCTTCGGCCTCGCAAGCCTCCTTGAATATTTGAAACTGCTCTTCCGTGATTGTCGGATTATCCTTTACAATCTCAGAGTAGGGTTCCTTCTTGTCGATGATCCTTGCTTTCACTTGATTTTTCCAGGCGGCCAACGTGTCACTAAACTTGGCCATGGTGTGTTTGTTTATCTTCTTCATTGCCGGGTCCTCATCTGGATCTTTATAATCATTCTCATTCTGGCCCGGAAACAAGAATATCTGGTGAAATTTCTTTAGGAAGGAGCTCCTCATATTTCCTATCTTCTATAGTTTCTCATCATTGATGGTGGCGGTTGTCCATATGATGCAGCCTATTTGATTGTCGTAGCATCGACGCGCTTCCTCGGGCGCCGTTGGCTCAAAATTGTCGTCGTCCACCTCCGTGACCACCACTCTAGTAGTCCTGAGTTTGTTAGGAACCCGTTGCCTCTTTGCTTTCGGTTCTACACCGGCTCCGCTCCCCGAGGCAGCGCCGGTCTCAGTCTCGGTGCCGGTCTCGATGCCGGTCTGAGTCTGAGCGCCGGTCTCAGTCTCAGCACCGGTCTGCGTGTCGGTCTTAGTCCCCGATGCCACCGGTGGGCCCAGCAATAACATCGGTTGATCGTCGGTAAGGCTAAAAAATTCGTCTGTCGCTCGGTAGGCGTCGTCGCAATCACCAGAACCCTGTCCTTCATGCTAGCCATGTTTCCTATGATTAAATCTAGTCAATTAATTCTAGACCTAATAAAATGAATAATGACATAAAAAAGGCCTATTGTTTTGCAGGAATGTTGACTCCTTCCTAGTGCGGCAAATCCCGGGCACTCGATATGTCCTAGTTTGTAGCACAAGTCATGCCGAAATTCACGGAAAATTTCGGCATGACCTTTGCTAAAAAGTGGACAAATCGAGAACCTGAAATTTGCTGGAACAGAAATGAATCAACATTCCGGCAAAACATAGGCCACTCAGCATCATTCCAGCACAAGTCATATATTGTTTGACCAAGTTTTTGAAAAGAAAAAACAATTCTGTTTTTTTATAGCTAAATGCCATAGCTACTGTTTTTTATTTATAGCTAAATACTTATGTTTTTTGTCTAAAGCTAAAAGTCTAGAAACTCCATTTTCTCTAACCCTTCTGACCTCACCAAAATTTCCACAGCAAGACCTTAGTACCTACACCCAATTTCTTCAAAAATACTCAGGTCCATAGTCCAAATAATTCAAATTTCATTTGAATGAAATTTGGAACAAATTCAGGTCCATAGTCCAAATATTTTTTTATAGCTAAGTGTTTTTTGTTTATAGCCTCTGTTAATTTAAATCTAAATGCTACTATTATTTATATACCCTCTATTAGTTTAAAGCTAAATGGAATTACTGTTTAGGCATTTTCATAAAAATTGCCCTAGCTAATTTCCTAAAAAAATTGCTAATCATTTTTCCTAAATGCTATAAAATGCCTACTGCCCTAAAAAAATCTAGGGTTCATATGAACACCGAGGGTTCATATGAACATCAACACAGTATCAACATATATATGAAATTGCCCTAGCAGAGAGAGAGAGGAGGGTAGGGGACAGTAGAGGCAGAGCCTTACGGTCGGCGGCAAGGGCAGGCTCTGGCTCGGGCGGCGGCGGTGAGGTCGAGGGCGGCGGCAGTGAGCTCGAGGGAGGCGACGGTGAGGTCGACGATGGCCTCGGGCGGCGGCTGTGAGGTCGAGGGCGGCCTCGGGCGGCTGCGGTGTGGTCGAAGGTGGCGGGCGGCGGCGGTGTGGTCGAAGGCGGCCTCGGGCGGTGGCGGTGTGGTCGAAGGCGGCAGGGCGACGGCGGCGATGGAGCAGTTGGGGGACAGGGGGGCCGGGAGTAGAGAGGGGGGGAAAGGACTTAGCGAAATTTTGAGCCCGGACTACCGGGATTTGAGTCAAACTAGCAGTAGCGCGTTTTGCCGAAACGCTCTATAGCTAAGATAGCTATAGCGTGTTCCAGAGAAACGCGCTACAGCTATTCCATTCTGTTTTCTTTCATTTCCATTTACTTTTCTATTTGTTTTTCACTTTATTTTATTTCCATTAGCAGCAGCGCCTTACACATAAGCGCGCTACAGCTAAGCAGATTAGCAGTGGCGCTGGGCCAATATACGCGCTACTACTAGGTTGGGCTAGCCATGTGCGCCCAGTTCAAACATAGCAGCGCCGCTTTTCGCTAGTACGCGCTACTGCTAAAGTCATAGCAGTAGCGTGGTTTATCTATGAGCGCTGCTACTAAGTAGCAGTAGCGCTTGATTTTGTACAGCGCTACTGGTAAGATTCTGTGTATAGGCTTTTTCCTAGTAGTGTTAGATTCTTTGACAGATGACCCCCAATACTGCAAGTGCAAGAGGCAACCCATCACATTTCTTTGCAAGCTTTCTGCCATGTTTTTCAAACTCATCCACATCATCTATAACAGACCTTTTATATGATGGTAGTGCTTTGCTACTAAAAAGTTTCCAAGTCCTCTCTTCATCTAACTTTTTCAAAGGATGAACATGTGTTGGCATCTGAACATGATTTGCAACATCTTCTTTCAGTGTAGTTAACAATACTCTACTACCATTAGTTACATCTGGAAAGGCTTTAACTGTTGTGTTCAACTGCTCCCATGTGTCAGTTTCCCACACATCATCGAGAACTAGCTACCAGGTACCGTTTATGCAGGAGGAAGTCATGGATCTTCTTTCCCACCTGGCACTCATCCATTTTGTCAATTTCTCTACAGCCATCTTTGTCCTCTATTATTTGTTTCATAATATCCTTTAGTAACTCTATGTCCTTGAATGTTTGAGATACAGTCGCCCAAGCAACTGTATGGAAGTGCTCTTTAACTCTGGATGAAGTGTATACTTTTCTTGTGAGTGTAGTTTTCCCTGCTCCACCCTCCACCCATGGCAAGGATAGACACAGCTCTAAGCATTTTCTCATTGCCAACTAATTTTTCCACTATTTCTCGTCCTCATCCTGGAAATCAACCATGACAACATCATCTTCAGAATTGTGTTGTATATGACTGAAATCCTCTAGAAACTCATCCTCAGCTACAACGGTATCATCCAAATCAATTTTCAAATTCACGGCACTTGTAAAAATATCAGTGAGCTTCTTTCTTACTCACTGAATTTCCGCACCAATATTATGAAGTGCGACCAAGTCACTCGGCAAACGAGCATACCTTGAGATGGCACCCATGAAACCCCTCTTGAGCCTGTTTATCTTCTCCATGTAATCTGCAGCTTCCATGACATTTTGAGCCTCATACGCCACATCTCTGATCTCGCTCACCAAGACAACAACTCTTGCATTTCCTGACCTCGATTTGTTGTCAGCGTCTTTGAGGTAGGCCTGCAGCCGCTTCAGGTCATCTCTTAAGAGCCCCACTTCAAGGGTGACTGCACACAAGAATGTGGTCTCTTTGAGGTAGGTCTTACAGAGAATACTACTATGATACTTCGTTCTCGAGGTCTACAAGTGGAGGTTTCTCTAAGTGCAAATGGGTGCATCTTTCTATGAGCCGAGCTGCATGTGTGACTACGAACTCTTTAGCACCGAGAGCTATGGTGAGTCGGGTATGTGGTAGTGCACCATGATCTCATGATTAGGTTTGTCAAGATACATGTAGATCCTTTCCCCAGCTTCAAAAGCGTACTCTTCGGCAAGTTTTCTCCAATGAGGGCAACCAAAAAAGGTTCAGTCTGCTTCGTTTGTGACAAGAACAATGAAGACCCGGCCCTTTATTAACATGATCAGGTTGGCCATAGTTGTGGTCTCCTCACCGATACCAATGTGGAGCTTCTCCAGGACTTCACGCCTTGCCATGAAGGGGTGTACTGAGCAAAATTAACAGAAAACAATAATTAGACATTTCTTAGGCGCAACTATGAACAACTCAGCCACAACATTGTGACATCACCAGATTAAACAAAGATTAGTTACCGTAGTTGAACACATACACTAGTGGCACGTATTTACCATAATGTTGAGGAATTTGTTTGTGGATAATGTAATTTTCAATGTCAGTACAAAATCCGACCAGATGATTTTTCTCCTTGTAAGTTGTTAATTCGGAGCCATCGGTGTAGTGGGTTTTGTCTACCATCTCCCGCACATTCTTTGAACAATAAAAATAAGCTGTCAATGGAAATAAGCTATCAACTATTTTGAAATAAACAATATAAATTAGCTAATAACTATGTTTGAGAAACTCACATAGCGGTAGAACTGGAGGCGTATCAACAAGGACCCAAATGTTCATATTGTCTTGGTTGATGTCAGGATTACCAAGATCCATGGTGATAAGCATACCCTCATCAAAACCATACATCTTGCAAAATGCTTCCCAATTTTTGCAACCAAAATGGGTTACGCTCTCAGAATTATATAGATTTACTTCAAAGTCCACATCGTGATGAGTCCTTAGGTGAATTTTCTTTGTTTCAGAAATTTCATGGTCTTCAAAATCCATCCTCTCCAAGACATAGCGTCTTGCATGGCATGGGATAAGCTATACTCGAATTGTAAAATATGAAAATTACACGTTGAAATAGTTGAAGTAATGCTTAATTATGAAAATAACACTTGTCGTCGTTGTGTACCGTTTCGACTTCGAAGGTCTCCTCGAGCTTAATGCTGAAGCGCCGATCATCATCCAGGTGAGGCATGTCGCACAGACCTCGATTGTCGTGGCACCAGTCGCACTCCGCCAGGAGACTTTCGTCATCCGATGATGATGACGACATATCCTGGGACAGCTCCCAGAATTGCTTGCCGCCCGAACCACCGGCCTCATCGTTGTGGGCCATGTTTCGCTCTAAATAGGAAAAAAGTTTGGTCAAAAAGTTGGTTATTGTCAAGGAACAAGATCATGGTCTCATCATTTAGGGTTTGTCGACACCGAGGCACCCTAAAAGCCTAAGCTTTCATCATTTAGGGTTTCGACGCCGAGGCACCCTAAAAGCCTAAGTGTACATCATTTAGGTTATCATCGACACCGAGGCATCCGGGGCAGCCAAGTTAAGTTTTCATCATTTAGGGTTTATCGATGCCAAGGCACCCTAGGTTGGGCCTAATCACTTGGCACTAATCACTTGGCTCTATTGCCACCTATGGTTTAATGCAGCAAGAATGGCGGGGCAGTTGATCCTACTTAACTAAGTACTAAGATACCCCGGCCCATGCATTAGTCGCAAGTACCCCATATGTCCTATTTTTAGCAAAGTCATGCTAAAATTCACGGAAAATTTCAGCATGACCTTTGCTGAAAATAGGACATATGGAGTACCCGAATTTGCCGGAACGGAAGTTAATTGACATTCCGGCAAACTCAAGGGCCTCTCGGGGTACCTGCAAAATCATCACGACACGACGGTCGGAGACAAAAGCCAGCAAACTAGCACCACAATGTGCCTCTACTTTCATATGGATGAAAAGGCCACAGACCATATGGTCCTCTGCTTTCATATGGACAAAAATCAGCTCAACTTATGTGAGCTTCCATTCCAGATCTAATAGGTCACCCAACAAAAAATCATCAATAGTTTTAGCTGAAAAAAAATCATGGATTGTTGTTAACTGAAAATTAGTGAAAGAAACTGTTGCTGATCATGGATTACTGTTAATTAAAAACAGAGGCGGTAATCCAATACTCCAATAGTGCATCTACTGGAAACAAAATTCAGTAAATTTCCAGCGATTACTCCTAATGCAAACAAGATTCACCTAGCAAGGTTTATTTTGGCACTCAACTGCAGAATACACAAATCTCTACAGCAAGCTACTCCAAGCAGTACTACACCAACTAATGGCCATCTATCCATCAACAGTTTGGAGTATTTGATTACTACACCAAGTCAAATTTAAACAACTGGAGTAGTTCAAGATGCTGAATCTTGGTTTTAACCAAACAGTATTTATACTCCCCTTTCATTTAAATACACAGCAAAAGATTCATTTAAATACACAATACTGACAAAATTCATCTAATTCTACTGGAGTAAAAAGGTTTCATTTAACTTAAAAGATTCAGAGAAGAGCAAGCAGGAGCACACTACTGCACAACTTAACTGAATTTTTTACTCCAATAATAATGGTACACTTGCTACTCTAGTACTGTACTTCATGTGGAAAAGTAACAGTAGCTACTGATGCTACTCCAAAACGCATGCACTCCACTGCAAGCACATAATCTTTTATTCAAGTAATAGTGTATGATAAATTTGATTATTCAGACTTAAGTTGCTTCAAGTGATGTCACTAGTTTCAGTTAACTAGAGTACTACAGCAAATGGAGTACCTAATCTGATCCAGTTAAAGTCTCCAGATGGAGTACCAAATGGAGTACTACAGCTGCTGCACTTGCTACACCAAAACAGCTACTGATCAAGTACCAGAGTACTCCAGTTGATCAAGCAGCAGTAGAAAGACTGTAAGTGTTTAAATTCAGTTGATCAAGCAGACTCGTCAAAGTACTACTGCAAGTGTTTAAATTCAGTCAAGTATACTACTGCAGGTGTTTAACAAATTAAAGTGCACTGGGTCATGGCCAATTTTGGAGGCGACAAGGAGGAGGAAGGGTGGAGAGGGAGGAAGGAGGAAGGAGGAGAGGTACCTGGGCGGGCGCGGCCGGTCGCCGGAGGGGTCGGTGTCGGGGTCGGCGGCGGCGGCGTCGAAGGGATGCCTCGGTTGGTCGTGGGGAGGCCGGCGGCCACGACGAGGTCGCGAAGGCGTCGGCGATGGAGGAGCTGCGGTGGTGGGGGCCGTGGGGGCGCGGGGGCGCCGGCAGCGGTGGCGGCGGCTAGGAACCCTAGCTGTCGCGCTCGGGAGGGAGGTTGTCGTAGGCGGGGCCGCGGGGGGAGGGGGACGGCGAGGGCGCGGGCGCGGCGGAGGGGGGACGGTGAGGAGGTGGTCGGGTGCGGCGGGGGAAGCGAGCACGGCCGGGGACAGCGAGCACGGCCGGGGAAGTGGTGGGCGGTGGTGGTCAGGCGCGGGTGAGACGAGGCAGGGGAGGGATTACTAATGGCGCACCAACTCTAAATGCGCGATTAGTAATCCAGGTTACTAATGGCGCACCTTCTGGTGGTGCGCACTGTCCCATAGTGCGCCATTACTAGTTTAAACTAGTAATGGCGCACGGTGGAACAATGCGCCATTAGTAGTTTTGCAAAAAAAGGAATAAAAAATATAATAAAAAACAACATTAGTGGCGCACTGTGTCTGGATGCGCCATTAGTATGTTTGGACAGGCGCACTAGTTCAAAAAAAAATTTGATACTAATGGCGCACCCTGGGCCAGGTGTGCCATTAGTAGTTTCAACTCTAATGGCGTATCAGAAGGTGGTGCGCCATTAGTATATACTAATGGCGCACCGCTTGTCTGGTGCGCCATTAGTGTCAATCCCATCTATAGCCCTTTTTCTAGTAGTGCCTCCTTCCTTTCCCCCTCGTAGTAGGAGTAGGAAAGGGGAGTCCTACTCCTACTAGGAGGAGGACTCCTGGCGCGCCCTGCAAGGGCTGGCCGACCTCCCCCTTGCTCCTTTATATACGGGGGCAGGGGGCACCCTAGGACACACAAGTTGATTGTTCCAAGCCGTGTGCGATGCCCCCTCCATCATAATCCACCTCGATCATATCGTAGCGGTGCATAGGCGAAGCCCTGCGTCGGTAACAACATCATCACCGTCATCACGCCGTCGTGCTAACGGAACTCTCCTGTGAAGCTCTGCTGGGTCGGAGTTCGTGGGACGTCATCGAGCTGAACGTGTGCTGAACTCGGAGGTGCCGTACGTTCGGTACTTGGATCGGTCGGATCGTGAAGACGTACGACTAAATCAACCGCGTTCTCGTAACGCTTCCGCTTACGGTCTACGAGGGTACGTAGACGATACTCTCCTCTCTCGTTGCTATGCATCACCATAGTCTTGCGTGTGCGCAGGAATTTTTTTGGAATTACTACGTTCCCCAACACTGGATCCCGTGCATGTGCCAGGCCGATGTGCTCCGAAGAAAAGGCTACAGGCAAAGATGAAGAAGACAAGATCACAATGTAGATGTAGCTATTGTCATGAAGCAGATGGTCACAAGCGAGAAGCGACGTATGTGCACCAAATTGATAGAGGTACCTAATATGTCGTAATTTAATGTTTGCATGTTTCCAAATATATTCCATGGCATTAATTATATCCTTCTGTGTAGGATCGCAAAGCAAAACTATGATAGCTACAACATTGTGCTAAGAGAATGACAACAAGTATGTCAACGATCAACCTGATGTTGGCGTGTGCATTGTTGTCTATGTCTAGTACCGTGTGACCTTCTCTCTAAAATATACTCCATTCTGTCAGTTAGTCAGTGACTTCCTCATAATGTATGACTCAACTATTTGGTGGTTGTAACAGCATGAGTTTGGGATTTTTTTGGAATTCTATATGTGAGTTTATGAAGTGCAACCTCAAGAATCATAGTTTCTTTGTGGCCAGCGTGTAGCTTGTTCATTTTGCACGAGAAAATTTGGAAATAGATTTACTGGAGGAATTATATTTCGCTCCCGACTTAATATTACCGATAAATTCGAAAAAATACATCAGTCAACAATGCTCTCCAATTGAAGAAAATACATTTACGCCAGTTTTTGTAAAAAAAGGTGATTTTTTTCCACCATCTCCAAATCACCCCAAATTTATTCTGAATGCTCAAATCGATGTGCCAAACATGGCTATGAAATAAATATGGAAAAAATGTATCTTACAATGCCCTGTTAAGATGTAAACCGATGTTGTGATCAGTCAGTCTACAGGCCAAACATGGCTATTCTTCTCTGCGTGTCTTTGGTTGTGCATGTTAGCCCAATTTGCGTCCATACAATAAACGCAAACTCATGTTTCGTTCAACACAATGTGTGTTCCTTGGGTATAGTGCTCAGCATAAAGGTGTAAAATGCCTTGACGTCTCCACTGGACGTGTCTACATATCTCGTGATGTCGTATTCGATGAGACAAAATTTCCCTTTGCTGAGCTCCATCCCAACGCCGATGCTATGCAGCGAGTGGGCTGTGTCGGGTGGGAGGGCAGTTTGGGAAACTTAAAAAAAAATCGTAATGTGACGAGATTTGTACGTGGAATCGTTTAACGACCTACATTTCGGTACAAAGGGAGTATATGTGTACTATAATGATTGAGGGTACGTGCTATCTAGGGCGCCGGTGATGATTTCTTCTGGTTTGCATATGCAAATGCCAGGAAGCTAGTTCTTCATACACATTTCAATTGGTACACAGAAGACACGGGGAGAGGTGTCATAATGTATATGGCATGTCATGTCAGCATTTGCTTTGGTAGAACGAATAGTTTGCGTGGAGCGTGGTTTCAAAAAAAAAAAATCTTTGCGAAAGGTTATCAGAGTAGCTTAAATCCATCAGGCTCAAGCAAGCATAAACAGCAGTAATGATCTTCTGGTCGGCAGAAGGAAACGAAATGGAGCTACCTCTTCTTACATATTTCAAATGCTTCCCACGTACAGTATGTGCAACCAAATCTCAAATCTGCATGGTTTCTCAGGTAACTAGAAACTAGACCAAGGTGGAATGGAAAGCAAAATCATCAAAGTAAACCTATGTATTGAGTGGGACCACGACTAGTGGGCCAAATAGCACAGTCCGTGAACGTGCAAGCCAGAATTCAAATCATCATATCATAAATAATAAAAACTTAATCAACCTATATTATCATTTAGGTTCAGACAACACTTTGTAGCACATCAACCGGTTCATCCGGCTGTCCAGATATTAATTGGCTGTTGTAGAACATGTCCCAAGTGCTGAAAATCACTACATGGTTCAGTTAATCATTGCTGCATTTAGATGAAGATGTCGGTTTGCAATCATCAGGCAAGCATTGCATGAGCATATAAAAGAGATGAATCAGTGTAGTATTCTGGGGAGCAGCTGCTATCTTCTGTTGGTTTGCATAAGCAACTGCCATGGAGCTAGCTCTTCACAGTATTTCACTTCCTTCTTGCAAATATCTTGCACTTAATGGTGTACAAATTAGTTAATTAGACAAAGGTCGTATGAGTATAGAAACTCTATGTTGAGTAACCGACATTACAAACAGAGTATCTTTTTTTTCGCGAATATGCAAAGCTTGCGTATCATTCATTGATAGGTCGAAAAGAGAATACAAGTAGGGGCGCTAGGGTGCTACGTGCACAATGATGGCGTAGTCGCTAGCGCGAGCATGATAGAGTGTGGGTATGCTCAGCCCCAACAGAGTATCATAAACCACCGTACAAACAAATCATTCGACATGAGCATACAACATACTCCCTCCATCCCAAATTAGTTGTCTTAGATTTGTCTAGATACGGATGTATCTGGACACGTTTAGATACATCCCTTTTTAGACAAATCTGAGTCAACTAATTCGGAACGGAGGGAGTACATATTATCCTCTCAAAGCCTGGTTTAGACAGACACACATTAGAGAAGAGTTGATAATAGTGAGTGTTCTGCTCAAGATGGGGCCAAGAAAGAAATAGATGAACTTGTAAGGCAGGGCAATACAGAAATCAGAAATAGAGGTCAACATCGTAGGCAGCAAGGTTAGTTTAGATCCGGATCTCCATCCTTAGTCACCTGCAAAAACACGCAAGAGAATATCATTCCAGACAATACAATGCAGCTGGGAAAGATAGAGAACAAAACCGCAAGCAAGTTAAACAAAACAAAAATTACAAACATCTCGATCCCTCGTTGCAACGAACGCGGGTAGCACAGCAAAATCAAATAAAATAAACTTAACGAGAACAAGAGGGTGAGGGAGGTTACCTTGCATCCTTTCTGCTGCAACTCCTTCAATGTGCTGTCATGTCCAACAGAAATAAAGGGCATAAATTCTAGTTCCAGGTAATTGAGGGACTGAAGGTGCAACAATCCCTCAGGAAGTTTTCTCATCATAAAGAACCTCTTGAGTATCAGGTGGGAGAGCTTTGGCATGGCCCCGGCCTCTATCTTCCACTCCTCTGTTCGAAAATCAATAAGCTGTAAGTTCTGCATACGAGGAAACCCACCGGCAGAGCATGACATGGTTCGGCCAATGTACCCACTCAACTTCAGCACCACAAGACATGGGAGCTTCTCCAATATCGGCATTGGGTCTTGTTTCATGGCACCAGCAGTTAAACTGAAACTTCGCAGGCCTTGTGGGAAGTAATGACTCTCAGGCCATCTATCAAGCTCAGAAAAACCATCGAGTACAACATCAACCAAGCGAGGCTTGTCTGCAAGTATATTCATCATTTCCTCAGGAATAGGTCGGTTTGTTCCTAACATCATGGTTGTTAGTTGAGTCATTTGGCCCAAAAACCTCAACATGTCAAGATTGTAGTACAAATGGCGACTATGTGGAAAATCTAACCACAAAGTCTGCAACTCTTTTTGTTCCACACCCCATGGTGGAGAAATATAATTATCAAGGTAAACATGCCTTAGAGAAGGGATACCCCAGACAGAGCTTGGTACTAGTCCAATATCAGTGCCCCTTGTATCAATAGTTTGCAAGTAAAGGAGTTGTCCAATTGATGAAGGCAGGGTCGTCACATGTCCACACTTTCTCAGCATGAGGCATCTTAGGTGAATACACTCACCAATTGCCTTAGAGAAATTCTGTAGGCTTGAGTTCTCAATGTGAAGAACTCGAAGAAACCTGAGTTTAGGGAGGGATATTGATTGAAGTCGAAAGCCAGTTAGGGCTCTGAGATTAGGTCTTGCCTGTAAATTCTGACCACTGAAGCCTTGATAAGAAGAATGATATGATACCATGATATCAGTTAATGGTGCCCCAAATTGGCCTGCAAAATTTTCGGTTGCCATTTGTCAGCAAGATGCCACATTATCATGACATATTAAAGAGAGATTTCTTCACGTGCCAATAATATGTAGACTACGCTATTCCATTACAGGGGCACCGTAAAGAGTTAAGAGTGTAAATACAATTATTTTGCCCCTAAATGCAAAAATTTGTATGTTATCTTTGTGATATGTAGGCATATTGTTTCTTCTGTTTGGACATAAAAAGAGAGAGATATAATAAACATTCAAGGACAGTGAAACACTGATTTCTAGTGTGTAAAAATTGATAACATCCTTGCAGACAAATTCTGACCACTGCTAATGGAGCTTCTCTAATTGAAACTTTATGAATCTGAATAGAGAAAACTAAAACAGAAGGATGAAAGGCAGCATGACCTGAAGTTTTATCGATGACATCAAGAAATCTGTCCTGTCTTGCCTCTTCTAAGGACCAATCACGTAAAATATCATGAACCCTTATTTTCTCAATCCATCGATGTGCCATGCTTCTGCTGGTAACCTGCACCAAGCTCCTTTGAGCTAGCTCAGCTACATACTTGCGTGATGTTTCTTCTAGTGTATGCCTTGGTATATGTGGAATGAAGCCTTCTACTATCCATAGTTCAATAAGAACAGAAACATCTATTATATAATCCTCCGGAAAGGTAGCAAGATAGAGGAAACAAGATCTTAAATAATGACTTGGTAGGTCCTTAACTGCGAGCTAGTATGCTTCGCATCATATCTATGTTTTTGGTTGATGGCCAACCTAACAATATATCGGACCATGATTGTGTATCCAGATTTTTCGATAGATAACCCCCCAAAACCGAAAGCACAAGTGGTAATCCATCACACTTTCTTGAAAGCATTCTCCCTAGTTCTTCAAATTCACCCACATCACCTATTACAGACCTTTTGTGTGTTGGTAAAGCTTAGCTACTAAAAAGTTGCCAACTTTTATCTTCATCTAATTTCTTCAAAGGATGAACATAGGTTGGCATCTGAACATGGTTTGCAACATCTTCTTTTCGTGTGGTTAACAGTACTCTACTACCATTAGTTGCATCTGGAAAGACTGTAATCATTCCGTTTAATTGCTCCCATGTATCTGTTTCCCAAACATCATCAAGAACTACTAAGTACCTTTTTTGTGATAGAAATTCATTGATCTTCTTTCCCACTTCATACTCCTTCATTTGGTCAACTGACTCGTCCTTGTGCCCTATGATTTGTTTCATAATATCTTTTAGCAAATCAACACCCTTGAACTTTTGAGATACAGTCACCCAAGCAACCGTGCCAAAGTGTTTTTTGACTCTAGATGATGCGTAGACTTTTCTAGCAAGTGTTGTTTTTCCAGCGCCACCCATGGCAAGTATAGACACAACACTAAGCCCAGAATCATTGTCAACTAACTTGTCCACTATTTCCTTGTGTTCATCCTCAAAACCAACCATGACAACATCATCTTCAGAGTTTAGATGTATAGGACCATCATCTTGTGGAGATTCATCCTCAACAGGAACATTATTATCCAAATTAATATTCAGTCTTTCCGCACTTGCAAAAATATCAGTGAGCTTCCTTCTTACATGTTGAATGTCAACACCGATTTTACGAAGGGTGGCCAAGTCACTCGGTAGGCGAGCGTACCTGGAAATAGCACCCATGAATCCCTTCTTGAGCCTGTTTCTCTTCTCCATGTAATCTGCAGCTTCAATGACATTTTGAGCTTCATAAGCTGCCGTCCTAATCTGGCTCAGCAAGACAGCAACTGTTTCAATTCCTGACCTTCTTTTGCTGTCGGCGTCTCTGAGGTAGGCCTGCAACCTCATGAGCTCATCTTTCAACAAGGACACTTCAAGGGTGACTGCACACAAGAAAGTAGTCTCCTGTACTGCAAGGTTGCCCACGCTCCCGAGCACGGTGCTCACGGCCGACTGCGCCATTGCTCCCCCTCACAGATCTGGAATGGTTTGGTGGTCAGACTCAGATCAGCAAGGAAGAATGTCTTATCACACACAATGCTTGATCGCCTTGCATTAGCTTGGTCAGACTCCGGCTGCGGGAAACCATGGCCGACTGTGAGTACGTACTGTACCGAGGAGGAGAAGACGAGAAAAGGCGGAAGAGAGAGAGACAGATCTGAGGGACTCACCGGTGGGATTGTGCAGACCGGGGTCGACGGGACGGGAGCAGCGCAACGTTCCACGGCGGCTCAACCCCAACGCGGCCGGGGGTGCTTCCTCGGCCCAGGTCCCTCGACGGCGCTTCTCAGACGCGCGCATCGATCGAGGTCTCCGTGCACGCCTTGGACGGTGGCGACGTGAGGTGTTAGGGCATCTCCAGCCGTTCGGCCCCCCAGGGCGCCTAAATAGAGCGGCCTGGGGCGTGCCGGCGCTAGTTCGGCCCCTGGGACGACCTAGCTCCCAGTCACGTCCCCACGCGCCGGCCCCAGGATACGGGAAATTTAAACTTGGTCGTTCCCGCTCTTAAAAGACGCCGCAAATCCGGCGATCGGACGTAGTCTGGCGTTACAAAAAACAGAGCGCCGCCGCCGCAAGTTCGCGTGCGCAATGATTCACTCGGCGGGGTCGGCTCCAGGCGTTGGCGGAGTCGGCGTGCACGGGCTGAGCGGTGTCGGAGCTGCTTCGGTGCTGGGCTGTGTCGGCGCGGCTTCGGCACTGCTGGGCGGCGATGTAGAGGCGTCACTCGGGCTTGGCGTCCGTGTGGTCGTGGGCGTCGTCGGTGTCGTCGGCGTTGCCGTCGGCAGCTCGCTCAGGATGAGGCCGCGCTGCACCAGGTACCACGCCTTGAGCTTCTCGTCGTTGCTCTGGAGCATGTCCGCCCCGCCCATCAGAAAAGCCATGTCGGTGTTCCTCTTCTTCGCGGCGACGTTCGTCCGGAGCAGGTCGAGCTTGATGACGTTGTTCTTCATCAACGACGACCACCGCGCCTTGGTCTTCTCTTCGCGTAGGACGGCCCGGGCCTGGGCGTCGACGAGGCAATGCTCGATGGACTCCTGCACTCGCGTGGTTGCCGCTTCGGCGTTTTTCCCCTTCTTTGCCAATTTGTGGTCGTCCGGCCGCCCCTCTGACGCGCCCGGAGTCGTCGCGTCCGGCTTGTATGTCTCCTTGGCCTTGTCGAGGGCACGTCGGACTTCCGCCCACTTCTCGCACTTGTCAATGCGCTTGTAGACGTGGAGGTGCTTGAAGTCGGCGTCTTGGTTGTCGCCCCGATACATGGCGAACATACGCAGCAGCTGCGCGGAGGGACGAACAGTTGACGGGCGGCGGGTGTAGACGACGAAGATATGCGGGCGAACGACGTGCGTACCTGATCCTCAACGCTGGCGCCGCTCTCCGGGCGAGCCGCGACCTTCTCGACGATTCCATGCCATTTGTTGCACGCCAACTGGATACGCCCCCAATGGTTCGCCATCGCCTTGGAGCCGCGCTGCATGTAGACGCCTTTGAAGTAGGGGTCGACGAGCTTCCGCTCGTCAAACTCGGCCTTGATGCGGTCCCAGTACGTCTCCAAGCTCTGGTTCGCGCCGGTGGTCGGGTCGAGGCAGACGACTTTCCATGCTTCGGCGAGGCATTCCTCCTCCTTGGACGTCCACTTGATGTGCGGTTCGCCTGACCTGGCCGCCCGCTTCTTCTTCTTCTGGCGCCCCTTCGTCGGAACAGGAGCCGGCTCCTCCTCCTCCTCCTCCTCGTCCTCCTCCTCCTCCTCGGGTTCCTGCGCGTCCTCGCCGTAGACGTAGCCGAGCTCGACCTCCATGTCGCCGCTGAGATCCACTACCTCGTCCTGGGTGGCGAACCCGGGAGACGCGGCGGCCGCGGTCGATCCTGTCACGATGATGTCATCCATGTCGGCTCCCGTGTCGTCGGCGTCGCCGAGATGCGAGAAGGGCAGCGGTCCACGGTAGAGATGGGGCGTCGGTGTGGACGCGTAGGCGGCGGGCGGCGAGTAGTTGTATGGAGGGTACTGCACGCCGACGAAGGCGGGCGAGGGCGTGCGCGTAGCGGGGTGACCATGAGGGAAGGTCACGTTTGGGTTGAACCCACCGTGCGCGTCGCCGTCGGCGTAGCCGGGCGACGATGAACCCCATGGAGATCCGACGCCTTGCTATCCCCAGGGCGCGTACTGGGCGTGGCTGACGACGGGTGGATTCATCCCCGCCTAGTCGACCGATGAGGAAGACGCCGCCGTGCGCGCCGCGTTGTCGCGGGCCTTCTTGGCTATGGCCCTGTTCCGCCGGTCGGCGGTGACTGCTTCGCGCCGCTGAACTTCCACCCTCCACTCGGCGTTCGACAGGCCCGGTGGCTTCGATGGCGGCGCCCTCGGCTTCCTCTGCTTCGGCTGGGCCACGGTGCCAGTAGCGGTTGCCGCCGCACGCGGCATGGCGTACTTCTTCGGCGGCATGGCGGCGACTGGGAGGCGAGCGGGAGGGGGTTTGGCGGGAGAAAGGCAGAGAATGGCGGGAGAAAGGCGAGCGAGCGGGAGAGATGCGAGGGAAAAGCGTCAAGAAACAGTGGGAAAAGGCCCTCGGGTCGCCTCCAGGGCGGGCCCACGCGCCTTTTTCGCTTGTGCTGGCTCCCAAGCGCCCCCAAGGGCGCCGGGTTCGGCCTGAGTCCGCCGGCACCAGTTTTGGCCCGAGCCAGCGAAAAACGAGTTTCTGGAGACGTGACTGGGGTCTTTTTTTGGCGCGGGCGCGACAAAATCGCCTGGGGAGGGTCTGTTGGGGGCGCGGCTGGAGATGCCCTTAGCGGTGTGGTGGCGTCATCCTCCCTTTGGACGGGGCGGATGTGGTTTAGGGCAAGCGGCGGTGACGGCGGGCTCAACCGGCGACGGTGGCGCTGTGCGGGAGGCGGCTCAGGGCTCAGGCGAGAGAGAGAGAGAAGGGTGTGGCGTGGGAGTGAACGAGTGAGAAAGGAGAGTGCTGCTGCTCACATGCATTGACCCACTCTCTGGCCAAGTCTCCGCGTCTCCTGCACAGCATTCACCCACCTCAATTCAGTGCGATTATTGCTGTACCAACGGTCCTCTGACTTGCCCGGTCCCACCGCATCTAGTGCACTCCCGTGGCCGTGGGTATACTGTATTCTCCGTGTGGCTCATCTCCATGGAAGAGGCTGCCGTGAATTTACTGCCCCTGCACATGGACCTGGTGCAAACAGTGGAGCGCACCGGGTGGGTCGGTACGTCACAGGCTCAGCCAAAGTGCCTTGGATTCTTTCCAACCTGAGGAGGCTCTTGTATTTTTTTTTCATTTTATTAACTCTCTACTCGTAGTTGTTTAACTTCTATCCCCCCTTATTTTTTGCAGTTATTTGGTTCAAGGATAAATAAATTCAAGTCCAAACATTTTCCTCTCTTCAACCTGTTAGGAGATCTCTATGATGGTTAGTTCAGCGGCATCCATACATCTAAATTAGCTATGAAGTTATAGTTACTTGGTTGATAGTTTCATTCTTTTTCTAGTGCACATTGTCAAGGGTCATTATAACTTCACATCCACTGCTGAGCCGTCACAAATTGCTGGTGTTGCACATACTGAAACTGAGACAGAGGAAGTCAATCGAAGATTTTCTCATCTTATTGCTAAATAGAGGTGATCTTTCTTCTATATATTCTATTTCTCATGTCTTATTCAGAAAGTAGCAGTGGTGCATACTTGGCAATGGCTGTAGTGCAGTATTAAGAGTGAGGAAGTAGCTGTAGTAACAACTGGGTCGTTTGTTGTTACTTATTTTAGAATTCATTGATGCTTTACTTTTTCATGTAATCCAGTCGTTAGTGTGCCTTCAGGTTTTGCAAAATTTGAATGGCATGATCAAAATAGGAGTAGTGCATGTGAGCTGCTAGTTGATTCTTATTCCCCGATCTTATTGTCAATGAATCATCCTAGCTTAGCTGCTGCTAATTAATATGGTCAATACATGGTACTGGTAGTGGAGCTGAGAATTATCAATCTATAAACACTAGTACATGGTAGTGGTATTTCTTATCTCTCGGTTTAAGTTATACTTTTGGCATAAAAAGTTGCACGAGATCGCCTATCACCTGGGTATGGAGTGCATAGAACTTTCTTGTTTCTCTCTACAGTTTGTACATGTATTACATGAACTGTTACGAGTATCCAATACTAATAAAGCTAGTTGTACATCTATATATTTTTGCTTCATTGGAAGTAGTTATGGGATCTAATGGAATGGATAGTTATGTTTGCTTCTTTGCATATATATATATATATGCTTCATTGGAAGTACATTTCTTTATACTCTTCTTATTTCAGAAGTCAGCCTCCAGCCATGGCTGATCTGCCGAAGCCGCTTGTGCGACCCAAGAGGAAGCAAGTTTAGTGGACTACCTGGTGCGATTCTGAGGGATCGAGACGATGATTTTGAGTGTTGCCAATTCCTCAAAATGATCAAAAAATTATGAACTTCTGGCATGAACTGCTATGATGAATCGTTATAAATTGTTGTCACGATTCTGTTTCTTTAGCCCAGATGATACATTCTTGTTTTATTTGATTCAAAGTCTTGCAAAATCATCATTATTTTGCTGTGATAACCTGCCAAACAACATTTTTTATTTTGTTGTGTTGTTGTGATGAACCTGCCAAAAAATTGGTTTGTTGTTGTTGTTGTTGGTGTGATAAAAATCACTTTTTTATTCTGCTTGCACTCAAAGGCTAGGGATATTTTTTTAGGGGAAAGGCTGGGTATATTACCCACCTACCAAACAACAGTTTTATGTGAAAGGGATTATTGGGGTTGGGGATGGGAGGGAATGTAGGGGATTGGTGAAGGGGAGGGATTGACCAAATCCCCAAAAATCCCCAGCCCCTTTGGGGCTTGAAAACCTCCTGTGCCAAACAAGGCCTAAGGGATTACCTAGTCGATGTTGTTGTCTCTAGCGGCTCCATCGCGGTCGGCCCCCCTCCCACCCACCCAAATCTGGATCAAATCGACCAAAAACACCAAAACAGGGGGAAACAAAGGCGATGTGGGGGTTGAGATCTAGCTCGACACGGAGGGGAACGGGACAGGGTTCCAGATTCACTCACCAGAGCTGCCGCCGCCGCCGCCGAGAACGAAAGCTCCTCCGCGCTGCTATCGCCGAGAACAAAAATCTCCAGTGCCAGCGCCGGCTCACCGTCGAGAACGAAGAGGAGGGGGTGGGAGCAACGGCTTCAGACAGGGGTACACGTTCAGACAGGCACGGGGACACGTTTCACTTGATGCACTGCCACGTGGGGCCCGTAACTAGATGCACTGCCAAGTGGGACCCACATGTCTTAAACATAACCTCACTCCCGTTGACGACCAGTTTAATCGCCCGAGTGGGAATTGGCTATTTGTGCTTATGAGACGTAGTACTATAGATATTTTCGTCAACTACGTCGCACTCCTTCCATTGCACCTCAAAAATGTCGCACATGAGCTATTAACCCCCTCCCCTCTATCTCTATGTTTTCTATGGGTTTTGTTGAAAAACTCCTCGATTGTCATTTCTTTTATTGACTTACCAAATAAATTATGTTTTATTTGACAAGTCAATAAGTACTTACCTAGGTAGGCAAATCATGGGCAGAATTTAATAAACATTTATTTACACATTCACAATAATATGGGAAGGTAAATCACATGCTAACATATTACAATATGTACCCCGTTGTGATGCACGGGCAATTATCTAGTCTATAAAAATAATGTGGGTCATTTTTTCTTATACGTACAACATGTAGAAGCACTTGATTATACTAGGCAATGTGTACTAGAAATTGTAGTATCATAGTTTGAAATTTAGCGGAGCCAGTTATCGATGGTTACACACGTTGAATATGACAAAAGGAATAATTCCAGAGGATGTCGTAATTCTTTTGATAAGTAAGAGTGTCGAAACCAACGAGGAGCAGAGAAATTGATAGGCAGTTTTCAACAGGGTTTCATTGTTGATGTTGTAAAGATAGTTTTGATAGCGAGACAAATAGTAACAAGGTAATAAGTAATAAAAGTAATAGAGTCCAGCAAGTGTCCCAATCCTTGTTGATGCTAAGGATAACCCGGAGATGTATCTTATAATAGCCAAAACGCACTTGAGGACACATGGCAATCTCGACATGTTGTTTTCACCATGATTGGTTAGGTTACCGTTCAATGATTTGATAAGTGGACCAGAACTAAGGTATTGTCCTATCTTAAACAAATACCTACTTATCCTTATACCCTTCGTACAAGCATCCACAACTACAAGAGTAATAATTAAGATAAACCTAATCATAGCATTAAAAGTTGGATCCAAAACCTAAATATATTAGATATATGGTAAACATTTACAATATGTGTGAAAAAGCTAGGGAAAAAATAAGTTAAAAAATATGATTCAGTGCACGCTAGCCACCATTATTATTTTGACTAAGTCTCTAAAATAGCGGCCCCGTGTATATGAACTATAAGCCACAAATGTGAATTTTCTTTCCGGAAAAAGTAAAAAATATTAAACAGAAAAATTTCTACTTTCTGAACAAATTTATAAAAAGTCGAACGCCTTGTGAAACCCAAGCATTTTTTTTAAAAGGAACAGATTTCAAAGGGAGAATATTTTATAATTGAAAAACAATTTTTTTGAAAATGTGAACATTTTTTGACAAAACAAGAACAAAAATTAACAAAGCAATTTTTTTGAAATCAATTAATAATTTATCAAAATGCGAACATTTTTTTAAATACCCTAAAACGTTTCAGAATTCATGAAAACATGACTTTTTTTATTCGTAAACATATTTCGAAAGTGAAATTCCCGAACTTTTTCGAATTTGAGAACAAAAATTCGAAGGCGAACATTTTTTGACATCCTTGGTACAATTTGTTATTTTGTGAACAAATTATGAAAACATGAACACTATTAGAATTTGTGAATAAATTTTGAAAGTGGGAACATCTTTTGAAACTCGCAAACATTTCTGAATCTGTGAACAAATATTAAAATGCAAACCTTTTTTGAATTTGAAATTCTACAGATTTTTCGAATTTTCGAACATTTTTTTAAAGTAAAAAAGCAAATATTAGAATTATCCTTTTTGGGAATTTCTGAATAAAATTTAAAAATTGGAACTTTTTAGAAAAAAAGGAACAAAATATTAAAAATGTGAAGAGTTTTTAAAATGACAAACAGAATTTGGAAAATGCAAACATTTTTCGCAAAAACAAGAACAAAAATTAACAAAGCAATTTATTTAAAATCAATTATAAATTTATGAAAATGCGGACATTTTTAAAGTTCCCTGAAATGTTTCTGAATTCATGAAAACGTGCCCTTTTTTATTCGTGAACATCTTTCGAAAGTAAAATTCCCGAAATTTTTTCAAATTTGTGAACAAAAATTCAAAGGGGCGAACATTTTTTAGATCCTTGAAATAATTTGTTATTTTGCGAACAAATTTTGAAACATGAACAGTATTTGAATTTGTAAAAAATTTGGAAAGTGGGAACATCTTTTGAATCTCGCAAACATTTTCTGAATCTGTGAGAAAAAATTAAAATGCAAACATTTTTTAAATTTGAAATTCTACACTTTTCTGAATTTTCGAAATTTTTTTAAATTAAAAAACAAATAATAGAATTCTACTTTTTGGGAATTTCTGAACAAAGTTTCCAAATTGGAACATTTTAGGAAAACGAATAAAATTAGAAAAATGTCAATTTTTTTAAAAAAATTCTGAAGACATGTTGAAAAAGAAAAGTAAAAATTGATTAAAAAAAGAAACAAAGAAAATAAAAAAGGAATGAAAAAAGGATAGAAAAGAAAAGGTAAACAGGAAAAAATGAAAAAGAAACAGAAAAGGACATAAAACCGGTCCAGGAACCTTCCGTTACCTTCTAGAACGTTCCTAAAACCAGAAAAAAAAACGACTGGAACCTCCTAGAACATTCACAAAACCGGCCAGTAGTGTAGCTCGTTCTTTACCGATAAGTGGGCTGGCCCATGTCGGTCGCTGATGCCTGGCTCTGTGCGAATCAACGACAATCTGCCGCAGGATGCGGCAGATAGGATTTTCCTAGTCTCGCTACGAACAAGAGAGGGCTTCCCAGCCCACCAAAGCCCGTATATACTGGACACATATCCCTTGTTGTCTCCCCGCTGCTCTCTCCTTGTCATGTCACGGAGACTCCGTGCCGCGCGCCCGCCGCCGGCGATACCCCACCCCTGCTGGCTCGCGGCCCGAGCTCTTCCATGAGGCCACCCTCCTCTTCTCTCTTAAGTTCTCCTCCTGACTGCAGATTTTAATGGGGGTGTGCAGGATTTGCTCATCAGCCTGAAGATGCTGGCCGTGAAGCGGGCGGCGACCGCCGGCCTTCCCCACCTCGCGGACGCGTTCGATGTAAGCACCTTGCGGGCTCTGGGTACTGCTACTGTTGCTCTGTTATTACTGCTCCTGTGGCCATGTCGTCATATATAGGACGCTTAGCTGTTCCTGTCATTCTGCATACTCTGAATTTTGAGTGCAGAATGGACAGGTTTCCAGCAAAATCATGAATTCATAGCATAGGACAACGTTGCCAATCGAATTAGAGCTGCGGCTTCACACAGCTCGAAATGGTCGAAGCATATGCAAACAAAAATTTGTTAGTTATTCAGTCTTTGGCTTGACTTCATAAAAAAAAATAAGTTGTAAGTCTTACCTGATCTGCATTGGTGCTTGGGAAATATGCCCTTTGTGAATACTAGCCATTTGATCAATGTCTTCCCATCACATTTATGGTGCAATCTTTTTTGTTGGAAGATTTCAAAGAACGATTAAAAGAAACCTCACTCGATGCGACCTCTCCCCTGCTGCCTGCAGTAATTGCTTCACCCAGGCCGTGCAGCTCGTCAAGATCGACTGCGGGGCAAGTCTCCGGCCAGGTAATCTAAAGATACTCTTCGCTCCCCCGCCATTATGCTATCAAATCAACAGCCGATTTGTGTAAGGGAAATCAAACAGTTAAGGCAATTTTGATGCAGAGACAGTTGATGTGAGTCAGGTCAAGTGGTTGTTCATTGACCATGAGAAAAGGAGAAAAAATAACACGTCACAAATATGGTGATAACATAATACTCTTGTAATCCACTTAATAAATCAGAAAAGAAATAAGCACGTACACAGACAGGCCACATCATCGTCAAGATGTAGAAACATTTTTACTAGGGATCGAGATTACATTGAGGTAAACAGGTACACATGTTTAACCGAGGGAGGTTCATAACGAGACTTAATAAATGCCTTGGGAAGTAGGAAATATTTTCCGTCCTTGAAAGGACGGTGTACTATCGCTGGGGACGCGTCCCTTCGACCTGCACAAAATATACAAACAAGAAAATAGCTTAGTTGAGCGTGAGTCATGAAGTTGATCCTGCACTAATTAACGTTTATTCACAGATCGAAGCAAACAAATAGTATTGATTGATTTGCTGCGGTTCAGTGTATATATACTTTGAGATAAATCAGCAAATATGCTGAGCATTAAATGAAGACAAACCGCTCTCATATTTCAAACTAATTTACATGTGTGGACAGACAAACATGAGCAGATATAGTTTGTGGCAACAAAATTGGAAGAGGAGCAAGATTGATGGAAGACAAATCAGCTAAACTTAAGTTGTGTACGACGTACCTCGCATCCTTTCCGCAGCAGCTCCTTTAGTGTGCTGTCATTCTTCAGAAATAAGGCACACCTCGGCCAATGTCACGTGATTGAGGTACGAAAGGTCTAGCAACTCCTCGCAAACCTTGACCATCTTCTCGCACTCCCAAAGTGTTAGGATTGATAGTTTAGACATTGTCCCTTCCTCCGTCCTCCACTCCTCGACGGAAAACCTGTGAAGTTCTAACTCTTGCAGCTGAGGAAACCCTTGGGCAGAGCAGGACATAATTTTGCCTTCATACCCCTGTAATTTCAGCACCACAAGACATGGAAGCTTCTCTAGGATCGGCATTGGGTCTTGTTTAATGACATCGCCGTATAGAACAAGACGCCGTACACTTTGTGGGAACTCATGAGGCAACTTATCAAGCACACCGAATTGGCCAAGAGTAATATCAACAAGGTGAGGCATGTTTGCAAATAGGTTAAACACCTCTATGGACATGGGGAACATCATCAAGAATAAGGTTGTTAGTTGATTCATCTGGCCCAGGAAAATAACCATGTCATGATAGCACCATTTAGTGCCAACATGTGAAATAGACAAAAACAAGGTCTGGAGCTCTTTGTGATGCAGTCGGACACTCTTTGCAGGCGGTGGTGGTGAAAACCTATAATCAAGGTATACATTCCTTAAACTGGGGATATCCCAGAGGGACATTGGTACTTGCGATTCCAAGTACGAGTCCCTTAGATCTAGAGTCTGCAAGTATAAAAGCTGGCCTATTGAGGAAGGTAGCACTACACCCCCACAGTTTCCCAACCTAAGATATCTTAGGTGAATGCAGCCACTGATCACTGTAGAGAAATCTTTCAATGTTGACTTTTCAATGCTAAGAACTCTCAGGAGCCTCAGTTTAGGAATGGACGCTGATTCAAGTTCAAAGCCAAGCACACTTCGGATATTAGTTGTCCCAGGTAAAATCTCATTACTTAAACTCTGGAAACTACAGCGATAGGATACCAAGTTATTTGATGATGCTGGTTCGCCAACTTGGCCTGCATTTTTGTAGAGTACTCCACATGTCAGAAAGAAGCTAGCCACATATAAGGACATGTATTAAAATAGAATATTGAACTATATAGCAAGAGAGCAGGAGATGAAGCCTGACCTGTAGTTTTGTTCTTCACATCAAGAAAACCATCTTGCCTTGCTTCTTCTGCACACCAGTCATGTAAGATATCATGAATCTTTATAATGTCGATACATCCATGTGCCCTGCTTCTTTCAATAACTTCTACCAAACTTCTCTGGGCCAACTCGGCTACGTACTTATGCGCTGTTTCTTCTAGCTTATGGTTTGGTATCTGTGGAATGAAGCCTTCTGCTATCCATAATTCTATAAGTCTGGGCACATCTATTATGTAATCCTTGGGATAAGAAGCAATATAGAGGAAACAAGACCTTAAATAATGATTTGGCAGGTCCTTGTAACTCTGAGCCACAATGTTCCGCACCATCTGCCCATTTCTGGTCGATGGCCAATCCAATAGTATATCCGACCATTCTCGTGCATTTAAATGTTTTGATAGGTAACCCCCCAATAGTGCAAGTGCAAGTGGTAACCCATCGCATTTATTTGCAAGCTTTCTGCCAAGTTTTTCAAACTCATCCAGATCATGTATGATAGACCTTTTGTATGATGGTAAGGCTTTGCTACTCAAAAGTTCCCAACTTTTTTCTTCATCAAGCTTCTTTAAAATTATGAACATGGGTTGGCATTTGAACATGATTATCAATATCTCTTCGTGTGGTTATAAGTATTCTACTACCATTGGCTGCATCTGGAAAGGCTCTAATGCTTCTGTTTAATTGCTCCCATGTATCTGTTTCCCACACATCATCAAGAACCACTAAGCATTTTGTTTGCAACAAGAAATCATTGATCTTTTGTCCCACCTCATACTCATTCAATTTATCAATTGACTCATCTGTACTCTCCATAATTTGTTTCATAATTTCCTTGAGTAAATCAATGCCTTTGTATTTTTGAGATACAGTAACCCAAGCAGTTTTGCGGAAGTGTTCTTGGACTCTATATGACATGAAGACTTTCTTAGCAAGTACTGTTTTTCCTGCCCCACCCATAGCAACTATGGAGATAGCACTAAGACTCTTCTCTGTGTCAACTAATTTCTCCACTATTTCTTCGTACTCACCCTCAAAGCCAACAAGTACAATTTCTTCATAGTTTTGATGCTTAGGATAATCTTGTTGGAACTCATCATCAACATGAACATTTTCTATTGGCATATTCCCCAAATCAACTATTTTCAGGCGGTTTGCACTTTCAACTATCTCAGAAATTTTCCTCTTGATGCGTTCGATTTCAACACCAACATTAAGAAGGGTATTCAAATCACTTGGTAGGCGAGCGTACCTTGCAATGGCACCCATGAATCCCTTCTTGAGCCTGTTTCTCTTCTGCATGTGATCCACTACTTCAATGGCATTGTCAGCCTCATACCCCACATCTCTGATCTGGCTGACCAAGACAACAATATCTTCATCTCTGTGCCTCCGCTTGGTGTCGGCATCTCTAAGGAAGCCTTGCAGCCGCTTGAGCTCATCTTTTAGGGACTCCACTTCAAGGGTGACTCCACACAGGAGTGTGGTCTCCCGATTTGCAAGTGTGTTGACATTGCTGAGCACGATGCTATAGGCCGACTCAGCCATTAGTAACTCCTCCTTGTTGTCTCCGGCTCTCAGATCGATCAGAGATAAGTGGTTAGAAGAATGCAGATGTGTGTGGCTTATGATGACATGGTGTTTGGCTTTGTATTGCTTCTTGTTTCCAGCTCGATGACAGAGAAGAGAGCAGAGCATATAGTATATGAAAGATTGGATCTGGATCTGAAAAAGGAGCTTTCTTCTCCCGAGGACGGTGTGAGCTTTCCCTTTAGGAACCAAGCGACATGTTCTTTTTTAGAATAGAATCTTTCTTTACTGCAGCATGACTGCAAGAATAATTAATAAGGAAATTAAACCAAGAAAGCTGCCCTCCATGATGCCATGCTTGAGATGGGCAAAAGCTCTTTAATACTCTGTAGTTTAGATAATCTGCAGTGCAAAGGTGAGTTCGACCCCCCCTCCCCCCCC